>NC_048298.1:99287579-99370665 GCF_013100865.1 Trachemys scripta elegans
TAGGGTTACCATATCTCATAAATAAAAAAAGAGGACCCTCCAGGGGCCTTGGCCCCGCCCATTTCCCCACCCCTAGCCCCGCTCCAACTCCGCCCCTTCCCCGCCCTAACTCCGCCCACTCCCCCTCCCAGCCAGGGGGAAAGGGCTGCCCCAACGCTACCAGCTTCAGGGTTTGCCGGGCAGCCCCCAGACCCTGCGCCCCCAGACCCTGCGCCCCCGGCTGGGCGCTTCCCCTCCCGGGCTCCAGCTGCGCTGGAGAAGCGCCGGCTGGGGGCGCAGGGTCTGGGGGCTGCCCGGCAAACCCTGAAGCTGGTAGCGTTGGGGCAGCCCTTTCCCCCTGGCTGGGAGGGGGAGTGGGCGGAGTTAGGGCGGGGAAGGGGCGGAGTTGGAGCGGGGCTAGGGGTGGGGAAATGGGCGGGGCCAAGGCCCCTGGAGGGTCCTCTTTTTTTATTTATGAGATATGGTAACCCTAACTAAACGATGCCCTACGTGACAGGTTAGTGTGTGGCCTGCACAGTGAAGCTATACGGAAGCGCCTATTGACAGAGGCTCAGCTTACCTTACAGAAGGCTGTTGACATTGAGGTCTCCATGGAACTGGCAACAAAGGAGGCACAATCCATCGGTGCATCCCCTAGGGTGCAAAAGGTGTCACAAGAACTTACCCACAAAACTGTGGGGAGTCAGGAATGTTACCGCTGTGGTAAGCCAGGTCACCATGCATCAGAATGCTGGTGTAAGGACCTGGTGTGTCGACGCTGTGGCAAAAAGGGACACATTGAGTGTGCCTGTAAACAAAAGAAAAAGAGGCCTGTGGTCTGGACGACCAAAAAGGGAAAATTGCATACCCTAGAGCAGGCCCAGGATGACCAAGGAGACACCTCATCACAAGAAGAAGAGCCACTCCACATTTTGTCTTTGGCAGTGGGTTCACATGAATACTGGGTAACCCCGTTGTTGGACGGCAAACCTATACACATGGAACTGGACACCGGTGCAGCCGTCTTGCTGGTCTCTGAGACTGTGTACAAAGAAAAGCTACAGCATTTTCCGCTTAAAGCAACAAAACCAGTTCTGAAGACATATATGGGAGAAGCTGTGCCAATGTTGGGCACTACTGATGTTAAGGTGGAGCTCAATGGACAAGCTGCTAAATTGCCACTGGTTGTGGTGAGAGATAATTACCTAGCCTTAATGAGTAGGTCTTGGCTTAGGAAGATCCAGCTGAACTGGGTAGAAGTGCACCGAATGACTAAAGAAGAAACCAGTCTGCCCGCTATACTAAGGTTGAAGCAGACCTGGAGCGCCTGGTCACAAATGGAGTCCTAATACCAGTTACCTATAGCACACGGGCAACTCCTATTGTTCCAATAGTGAAGAAAGATGACTCCCTCCGGATTTGCAGTGATTTTAAAGTCACCATCAACCCAGTGTTGTGTGCAGAGCAATACCCGCTTCCCTGCATCAATGACCTCTTCGCAGGCCTGGTTGGGGGACAAAAGTTTAGTAAGATTGATCTGAGTCAAGCATATTTACAGATGCACGTCGATGAAAAGTCCCAAGAGCTGTAAACCTTGCAACCAGCCATTTATTGCCACACTGAACTAAACAAGAACCAGCCAAAACTGGCTGGGCTATCCCCTAATAATCTAACTCAGTTGCCATAGCAACAACAAGATTCTATTACCATGACAACCAGATACACAACAAATACCTTCAAGAGACTGAGGAAATGGAGAAGTAACATAATAGGAGTTGGTGCTTCTGAAACTGGGAAAACTTTCAGATCACAGCAAAAGTGGGTAATCGTTCCCTCTTGTTCCTCCACTCCATTGAACATTCCTAGGTGCAATGCAAATGCTTAGTGATGCATAATAAATAATCCCTTTTTAAGAATGCTACATAAAAGTCATAGCATCACTGACGACAGGTGGAGAGGCAATCTATTACTGTTTGCAGCATGGTTGAGAAACACTCTTCTGCCCTCACTAAATTGTTCATTCATTTTACATTGGGATCACTACTGGGCTGGTGAAATCTGTGGAAGTTTTGCCTGAGTGAGGACCTCAAGATTTGGCCTATTCTGAGGGTGCTTTCTCCATGCTCCGAATAGCTCTCTGCTCCAAGCCAGTTTGTTCTTTCAGTTCAAACAGTACTCTGGATGCCTCTGATACAATGGACTCCTTTGCATTGTACCATACTCAGTTCTCCATAGACCATTAGTTTATACAGGGTGACTGCTACCAGTGCCTCACCAGATAACTGTGCCATCTTGTTGCTGTTTGACCTAAGCCCCAGCCCTTCTTGTTAGGCTAGAGGCCTCAAAATAAAGGCAGTTACTCATCCAGTTTGCCAGGGAAAGAGAGAAGGACAGTGTAGCATGTTTTTAAAAAGCTTTCTTTATGTGATATATTTAGGACTTATGAGGGGAAGGAATTGGACTGGCCTTTATTTATCTTCACAACAGGTGCAGCATGGAGAGACATAAAGGCAGCATTTTGCAAATGACAATTCTGCCAAGTACAAAGCACCCTCTAGTGCACTGAAAAGAGAATTCCCTTTGGTATGTTCCTTTCAGTCTTAGGATTTATTTGTTCATTTATTGAGTGTACTCGTGGTAAACATGTCCTGTACATTGTTTAATGAGTAAGACAGGTTGACTTAAGAAATAAGAACAGTTTCAGCCAAGACTGATTTTGCTGTGTCAATTTATTGTTGTATCAACTGAGTTTAAAAAAAAGTATTGACTGAAAATTAAAAATTGACAAATTTCAGCTTTTTAATGGAGAAGTAACTGCTAGTGCAACTTATCTAGTTTTCACCATAATCAAGTTTGGTGGGGTTTTTTTTGTTTTTTTGCCAATGAAAACTGCTTTTCAAACAGGTTAAGGAGATTAAGATTATAAAAGCAAACATCAGAGAGATGGAGGCTGAAGGTCAAAATATAAATTCAAGAGACAGACTGACATCTTGGGAGGAAGTGTGGGAGCAACACTTGGAAATAAATTAAGAGGTGTCAAAGACAGCTCAAGAGTAATTCAACTGAATTTATGCGGGTGGACCCCTATGCTCAATTGCATAGGGGTCCACCCATGAGGATCCGGTTACATGGTCGAGGCCTTGCTTGGAAGCCTTCCCGTTACAAATTCGTAGCTAGAAGTGATGAAAAGAGAATTTATGAAGAATTGACAGGGAAAGTAAAATAGGGTTCCCCCCTTCATTCCCCACATCCAAAATGTAAAGATGCAGAAAATGCTAGTGCCACTGAAAATGTGCAAGCAAAGTTCATGTATCTACAGTGTTATCTGAGTATTTGTGAATGACTTGTATGTGACTAGATTTTACATGAATCCTGCTATGGGGACTGGTACTCAAACAAATAGAACTAAAAGGTGTGCGGGGCAGAAGGAGAGACCAGTACTGCAGAAGAAAAATGGTGATGGTAGCAGCAAAATATTTGCATGCTTGCCCCATGCCCTACTGGACCATGTGTCTACACAGAAAGAACAGCAGCAGGTGCACCACTCATTTGGGGGCTATATTAGGATGAGTTCCCAGGCTCAGACCTAGGGTTTGAAGAGAGATTGAAACTGAGGTCTCCTTATTAGTAAAAGCGTAACTTATGAAACAGTGAAGCATCATTCTTCAGAGGCAAGACTCTGCAGTAGTCACCCGAAGGACTAGATCTGAGTGAAATGAAAAGAAGCAGTGGTAGTAAATGATACTTGTACTGTATATTGAATAGAGATGGTCAATATTTTTCAAATTATGATTTTTCTAAGAAATTTGTTGTCAATAACTTGAATTTCAACCAAGCAACCCTGAACATTTGAGTAAAATTTTCATTTATTTTTGTTTTGATTTTTGACAAATTAGGGATTGAAGAATATTAATAAATTTTTGTGGTCTTTCAACCATCCCCAATATTAAGACTAAGGTTGAAGATACTACTGAGGAGTGTAATAAAAAATCTTACAAAAGGGATTCCTAAATCTGGCTAAAATGTTGCAAAGAAAGCTTTGAAATGGCTTATTTGACTGTCTCTGTTAAAACAATTCTCAGTCTGGATGTAATTAAATGTGTGTTACTAAATAATTTGACCATTCTAACTAGCGTCAAGACTTTTGAAATAGCTTATTTGATTTTACTTTTAACTGTAAAATGATCAAGTGAGGAAGTAAAATCACAGGTGGGGAAAAACCAACAACAGCGGAACAGTCTGTTCGGACTGGGCTGAGAACCAGACCTTCACTTCTTCAAAGAAGCCTGTAGTGCAACTCCTTTTTCCCTTCTCTCTTCCTGCAGCCGTGGCTTGCATACTGCTTTCTCCAGACATGTAAATTCCATTCTGCGTACAGTAGCTAAATGGGGTCAGTAAAAAGCCACATAAGGCAAAACATGCTGCTTCTGTAGAGTATTTCCATTCCCTGCCAGTATGGAGGAGAAACGGGAACATTCTACGTGGCTAGAACTCTGATAGTCTTTGCAAAATCTTAGAAAATAAAGCTGGCAAACAATTGACAACTGCTTTGGAATTGGGACTAAGAATGATCATCTATGCCAGTGTTTCCCAACCTTTTTGATACCAGGGACCCACTTGCTGCCTTCCTAACTTGTGTCAGGGAGATCTCAGGGATTGGTGCTGGTCCATGGACCGGTCATTGAGAAACAATGATCCATGCTATGACCAGGGCTTATTTCTTAGATTGGGAAGAATAACCAAACACAAGTTTATGGAGCTCTTTGCCACATACTTGTTGCACCTGTCCCATAGGATGGTGTCCATAGATAGTTTAAAATAGTTTGAGAGTTGGCAGTTTTACAAAAGCATGGCCAAGTATTTGTCCATGACAGTTTTTAAGAGGGTAGCTAATTAATGGCCAGACATGACTAACATTGGTAAAAGGAAATCATGATGGAAAGGCAAGGGTGGGGCAGAGTGAATGATTGTCATATTTTCTTCTGATTCATTACATGAGTTAGACTTATTTTTGTTAGGACAGGTCTACACTACCGGTTAAGTCGATCTAATTTACATCGCTCAAGGGTGAGATGCTTTTCCACCGACATAGCTTACGTTTCTCGCTGAGGTGGAGTAATTATGCCAATGGGAGAGCGCTCTCCCATCGGCATAGCACATCTTCACCATGCGCTGTAGTGGCGCAGCTGCATTGACGCAGCAGCGCCAATGTAGCACTTTAGTGTAGACTTGCCCTTAGTCATCAGGAAAAGTGTAAAGGGCACTAAAATTAACTGTATCACTAAAAATTCTTTGGGATTACCAATCCTAATGAGATCGCCTCTTGACATTAGTTGGCAGGATACCCACTGATGTTCTTCTCTTATTAATCTAATGGGTGTGAAATTTTAAACAGGCCAAAACAGCTAAATTAAAATAACAGCAATAGGTCTGATCCTGCAGACCTTACCCAGATGAAACTATAGTTGTTGTAGGGTCTGATCCAACTCCCACTGAAGTCTGTGGGATTCTTTTTGTTGATTTCATCAGAGCTGGATAAAGGCCTTAATTAATTGGTTAATTATGACTACTCTGTGCCAGAAGCCTGTCTGTACAGTAACAGATTCCACTAAATGGGTGTGCTCCTATAACCTTTACTCAATCAAGTAGTCATATAAATCAGTGGGGCTATTTGTATAAGCATATACTGCAGGATTGGGCCCTAAAAAAGACCTAGTCAGGAAACTTCCGGCTTTAGGGAACTAGTGACCTCAATATGGTGTATTTTAGTGGGAGTTTTCTCTAAGTACAACCTGGGAGCCACTGCAGAACTACCTTAAAAAAAATCTAACTATACTTACAAATGATGCCTTTGAGCTGTTTATATCAATAGTAACAAAAATTCACTGCTTAGATCACTGTAAAAAGATATAGATTAAAATGTTAAATTAGTTTCTGATTCTGCAAATCCTTACACATGTGACTACTCTCATTGGCTTCACTGGGACTACTCATGTGAATAAGGAGGTGCACGATCAGCATCATCATAGACTGATTCTTTTGGAAATATCAGGGGAAACCTATTGTTGAGATGCTACTGTGATTGCTCTCCTGTCGGCCAAACACAATGCAAAGTCCTGTGCCTGAAGCCTTTCTTTGCTCTTCCTTTTCCACTGTATTCAGCCCATTAGTTCCCAATAGCAGAGAGTTTCCTTTCCTGAATGAGTCCTTTCAGAGGTGCCTGCCAGTGTGTAGTGAGTCTTGCTAGCACAAGGGCAATCATAATTAATGAATTAATTTCAGTCATTCACACCCTGAAAATTCCTTTGAGGACAGGCATTTGCTGAACACATGGGGATCTGAAATCTCACTATAGAAGTACATTTGAAGCTCTTGACCTACCAAGAAGCATTAAGAATCAACCAAAGTCTCTTAAGGACTATGAGCTGCTTGAGGTAGATGAGTTGGGTGAGATGATGATGTGCACGATGAACACATATTTTTTCCAGAATTAAAGAAACTCTGAACTAGAGTTCCACTTTCTTTCAAGATCCAAGGGTTCTACATTATTGCTTTCTTATGTCCCGGAATGTAGGCTCATCCAAAACGCCTTGCTTGTTCCATCACCATTACATTTTTTTGTTCAAAGTCTACTGAAATTATTTTGCAGTATAACCATAGACTTCTGTTAAATGGTCTATGCTTTAGCTTTTTCATTTAACCTGATTTAGTCTTAAAAAAAGAACACCCTTTTCAAAAAAAAAAAAAAAAAAGACACCATACTCCACTCAAATGTTTTTGCCTAAACATTACATAAATGTTCCCAGTTTTGTTTCGGTCAGTAGTCTCAGAATGCATTATGATTAAGCTGTGTTATATCTAGTCAAAAAGGACACTTAATACACACATAAATCATTCACATTACATATAAGATACTTTAGAAGGGGCTTGGCTCTTATAGAGGATTAGGCTCTCGTATTAGTGCATGCATTTGGTGTAGCTATTTTCAGTGGGATACTTCATCCATCATTGTCCATGGGCTCTAAGGAAAGACAGCAAGTAAGCTGATCATCACAGCCTGTCAACACTAGTTGTTTAGAGGTCAATCCTGCAGAGTGCATAGCTTCACCTGCGAGGTGCTGAAACCCTTAAATCCCACAGAAAGTTGTTCAGCTCCTTGCTCTTAATGACACCAGAAAAAAAATATTCAGAAAGGCTATCAAAATAATGCAATTTGTACTGATATGTCAATGTTAAAACAAACAGTGTATACACATATATAAATTGAATTTTTCTGAGATTATTAAAGATTGACGCTAAATCCAGTTTTGTTCACATGGATGGCTTTTATAAGCAACTGAAAAATAAAATGAAGTTCCAATCCTGCAAGGTGCTGAGCACTTCCTATGAAGCACTGAGTGCCCATAACTCATTTGAAGTCATGGGGAATTGAAGGCTATGGCCCTTAGGAAAAAGTACATTGGGGACAAATTTCTGATCTCAGTTAAACCAGTGTAAAATAAGGACTTCATCTGGATACTCTTGGTTTACACTGATATCACTGAAATCAGAATCTAACCCTACATGTCTAAAGACTTCTCTTGATTAGGTAAGCTCCATTATAAATACTACAGCTTTTAAAATTATTAGTGATTGAAAAACATGTCTATGCCCCCCACACAGGGTGAGATAAAGTAAGGGCTTGATCCTGCAAACCCTTACTCATGTGAGTAAGGACTCATGTGAGTAAGGCTTGTAGGGTAAGCCCCTAAACTTTGCAAGAAAAGTTTTGTGTTTCATTCAGTTAATCTGTAAATTTTCTGTGGCTTACATATAGTTAGTAATTTGTCTACAGACTCATTCTTAATCACTGCCCAAAGAGTTTACAATCTATCTTTATTTTTGTCTCATACAACACTGAGTACATTGTCAATGCTAAATAAATAATAAGACTGAGAATGAAAACTGTTACCTAAGAACCCCCCATCCTTCTATCCACAAACATTTTTTTAATTATGAAAGATAAGTGATGATGATGGAGTCTCACATCACTGTTGTAGTGCAAGGATTCAGCAAACACTATATAAGCAATGTACATCTGATATATGTAATACATTGGCTTTGATTTTACTCATTGAAAAAGTTCCAAAACAGTAATAGATGCATTTTTAACAAAATCATAAGACAATAGTTATTAAACTTCTTATTCCATTTCAAAATCTCTCTAACATACAAATATGTATCTTGTTAACAAGCTATGTAACTAGGGACTTCAATAGGAGTTTTGCCTCAGAAAGGACTGCAGGAAAAATGGCATCGTTTTTCTGCCCTAAACTGTCCTTCTCCTGAAACCAACCATAATAATGTCTCCAGTCCAGTAAAATATACTACCATAGTTCAATTTATATAGTAAAACTGAATGTGTTTTCTTAAACATCACACATACAGAATACAATCATATCCTTTAACAGTCTACTATAGACCTGAGCTTTATTTTCAAGAAATGAATTCTTAAAAATCATAGATATATATTGAATTTTGAAAACACAAATGAATCCTCATGTCCTGTTTTTCAAGTTCAAGATAATTTTATAGCCAGAAATAAATAAATCAGAAATTACACTTCAAAAATCTTACATACTTTTAAAAGAGAATGCAATACTTGCTCCATTGAGCAGCTCCTTAATGCTCTCTGATAAACTGTTTTTTAAAATAGCTGTATGTCAATTCAATTTTGTATTGGAGTCCTACTTTAATGTAGTCCCATTGCTTAAATTGCTACAACTATGCAATAATGCAATGCTGGTTAGGGCTGCTCTCCGATGTCATTAATTATTCCAATGCAAGATGGTTTAAAGGGTATCTTTTTGTGTTTTGTTAAGATACATAATTTAAAAGGCTCTGGGGTTATGCTTACCAGCTTTCTGGGTGGGTTCCGGCATTGTTACTCTATTTATTCCCAATCAGTTTCAGTCCTTCAGATTCAACAACTAATAGCCCCAAGTCCAGTTGAGAATATGCAGATCAGTATGACAAGCAGAGGGGGAGAAGAATTCCTCTGCTTTATATACTGCATTGAAATATCAATCAAAATAGCACCTCCTCTCTTTTCAATGCAAACACTTTGAAAATTGGCTGTTATGGGAGCCCCTCTTACATCTGTTGTCTGCAGCCTCTGCTCTCTTGGCTTTTGGAAGGAATCTCTGTTGCATTTCATGTGGCTGATGAGAACATCTATAACTTTCTATATTCAGCAGCACCACACACACACACACACTCTCTCTCACACACACACAGTCCCACACACAGAGGAATAAAAAGGCATTGCCAGGCTATCAAAGAGCTCTCCAGCATGCAGAACTGATATGAACTGTTTGTATACAATTACCTTTTTTCCATGGCATAAGAGGATCACAAATAGATACATGACTATATGCACACAGTAATCTTTAACTTTCCCCCTCCCTTTGTAAGAAAATTTGCTCAAAGTCAAGACAAAAAAACTGTGAGCTACTTTGTGTTACTTTTTTCCAAGGGAAGAGGATTCTTCTGTGTTCCTGTTGGAGCTATGAAACTTCATTCCCCCCTCTCCCTTTTTTGGTACCTGCTACACCAGTGTGGACCCTTCATTGCAGCCATGATCATTTTAGCATAGGCGGACAGTTTAGGGTTCCTTTCAGCACTGCTCCTTTGTCAGTCGGAGAGGTCATTGCTGAGAGATGTGATGCTTTCCCTTGTCCCCAGAGGTGAATGTGCGGCTTCTGCCGCACTCCTAGCTTCTGCCAGCCCAGAAAGCAAGACAGCAAAAATGGAAATCCAATGCACATCATTTGTGATGACAATTCTTTGTTCTACCACTAAACTAATCCACTGGGCTGCCCCTTTTGTGTAACTTCTACATAAAATAGGACCATTTTCTTATATAACATAACATAACAGAAATATATCTCCTGTTATATTAACTTCACTGTTTTTTATTTGCTACTTGGCTTTTTGGGATTTAAAGACAAATTTGCAGTAATTATCAGAATAACTATAGGCCTGTAAGGTTTTATATAATTAACCTTTAAGCATCTAGCTAATCAATGGGCTGCCAACTTGCAAATTTCCTAATGATGTGGACTTCCACCTGGTGATGCTGTGCCAAGCAGGAGGGAGGTTTTCTGGCTGCTGGGAAGTGGAGCCAGGTAGGAACTCTTGCCTGGAGTTATTCTCAACTGGCTTTGCCATAACCATGCAATCTTTCTATCCTCACAGTATAACATCTTTCCCCTTGCTACAAGGTCCTGATAATTTTCTTGGTCTAGGCACTGGAAAGGAAGGTGGATCATATCCATCAGACAGTCCAGATACAAGGAAGAACTGGTGCAGAACCAGCACTGGGACCTGCAGGGAGGTGACACCATCAACACAATTAGAGAGGTCGGAAGTGTGATGGAGCTGTGGTGTTGGCAGTGCTCAGTAGGATGTTGTGAAAGTGGAACGTGTGATGGAATGCTAAACTATATTATACTGTTCAGCCATGAGGTGGCACTGTGTGTAAAATACCTTATTTAAATGACCCTCAACCATACCGAGCTGAGCATAAAGAATTTTATGATGAACACATCTGGTGTGTATATGCAAGCTCTGTGACCAGTCCATATCTGACGCAGAAGAACATGACATGGTATCAGGAGTAAACTAAGAACAGAAACAGAAGTAATAAAGCAACAAAGTTGCCAATAGAAGAAACAGTACCAGAGGTTGCAGGAACTCATCAACATGCCACTCTTCAGTGCCCCCAGAGAACTTCATCTTTGACAAACCTTCACAATGGGCAGACTGGAAGCACTATTTGAACTCAATGGAATATTTGGTGATATTGGACTTTTGAAAGGAGATCCAGGACAAATAACCTTAAGAGACAATGCTGAACCATATAGTGTACACCCACCTCACAGGATTCCTATCCAATTACTTCATAAAGTGAAAACTGAGTTAAAGAGAATGGAGCAGACTGGCATAATTGAGAAATTTCTGAGCTAACAGCATGGTGTGCCCCAATCATACCAGTTATGGGGGAGTCAATCATTAGAAACATAGATAGCTGGGTTTGCGATGACCGGGAGAACCACATGGTGACTTGCTTGCCTGGTGCGAAGGTTGCAGATCTCTTGAGATATCTAGATAGACTTATGTGTAATGCTGGGGAGGAGCCGGTGGTCATGGTACATGTAGGTACCAGTGACATAGGGAAGGATAGGAGAGAGGTCCTGGAGACCAAATTTATGCTGCTAGGTAAGAGATTGAAGTCCAGGACCTCCATGGTAGCATTCTCTGAAATTCTTCCAGTTCCACGCACAGGGCCAGTTAGACAGGCAGAACTAAGGGCTGGGTGAAATGAAACATCATGTAATGGCAGAGAGCTAAAAAGTGACAATTTTTAAGTGCTTATATACAAATGCTAGAAGTCTAAATAAAAAGATTGGTGAACTAGAGTGCCTCGCATTCAATGAGGATTTTGACATAATAGCCATCACAGAAACTTGGTGGAATGAGGATAATTAAGGCTATGATTCAGTCACAGAGTTCAAGGCAGTCATGGATTCTGTGACTTTACTGGACCTCCGTGACTTCTAGGGCTTCAGGAGAGCAGGTGGGACTGTGCATCCCTGCCCTGCAACTGGGGCTGACTGGAACCGGGACCCTGCAGCAACAGCCCCGTGGCTTCCTGTGGGGGCTGCAGCCAGGACCGTGTGCCCCTGCCTGGCAGCATCCCGGGCTTGACAGGGGCTGCAGCCGGGACTGTGTGCCTCAGCCCCATGGCTTCTGCTGAGGGCTGCAGCCAGGGCTGGGCACCCCAGTCCCCCAGCGAACATTAAACCTGATAGTCAAACAAAATATCTGAAAGCCAGAACTGTGCAATATGACATCAGGCTGAAGGTTGGAGTGGCCCTGGAGTGCCTGGTCACAAATGGAGTCCTAATATCAGTTACCCATAGCCCCATAGAAACTAACTATGCCCAAATCGTACGTGCGGCATTGGGAATCGTTTTCGGAATTTGGAAGTTTCATCAGTACCTGTTTGGATGGAAGTTTACTCTTCTCACAGACCATCGACTTCTGACTTCAATTTTTGGACCCCACACAGGCATTCCCCCATTAGCTGCTAGTCATATGCAATGTTGGGCATTGTTGCTTTCTGTGCACACATATGAAATCAAATATTGGAAATCCACTCTGCACGGCAATGCGGATGGTCTCTCAAGGCTGCCTTTGCCAGTCAAACATCAAGATATTGCCCAGAAGTAAATCTTTTACTTTGAACAGGTAGAGAATACACCCATCACTGCTACTCAGGTAAAGAAGGCAACTCGAGTTAACCCAGTATTGTACCAAGTTATGGACCTGGTAATGCATGGAACATCTCGACGAACCCCTCCGGTCTCACCCGACTTTGTTACCTACATGTCCAGGAGGATGGAGTTATCAATCCAATCTGGTTGTTTGCTGTGGGGGAGACGTGTCATTATCCCACCACCACTGAGCTCACAGATGTTAGAACAGCTACATTCCAGTCACTGTGGAATAGTGCGCATGAAGGAAATTGCACAAAGCTATTTTTGGTGGCCTGGATTGGACTGTGCTTTTGAAGAGAAGGCAAGGGCTTGTATGTCATGTCAGGGTGTGAGGAATGCACCCCAGTGGGCACCCCTACACCCATGGGACTGGCCTGAAAACCCATGGCAACATATTCACGTTGACTTCGCTGGCCCCCTGGAAGGAAGCATGTTCTTGGTGGAGGTAGATGCCCATTCTAAATGGCCAGAAGTCTCTATAATGGAGTCCACTACTGCAGAGAGTACTATCCAAAAACTATGAGGACTCTTTAGTCATTTCGGTCTGCCAGAACAACTTGTGAGCGACAGCGGACTGCAGTTCGTCTCTCAGGAGTTTCAAGATTTTATGAAGGCAAATGGGATACACCACATCACTTCAGCACCATATCATCCATCCACCAATGGATTGGGTAAAAGATTTGTGCAGACAATGAAACAAGCTTTGAAATCATCAAGGGGACAATTATCCATTCAAAAGCATCTGGACACCACCTTACTATCCTACAGAAACACACCTCATCCTACAACCAAGGCATCCCCGGCCTTTCTAATGATGGGACGACAGCTGCGCACTTGCTTTGATCTGCTGAAAACTTCTGAATCCCGACAAATTGTGTAACGTCAGCAGCAAGATCAAGTCATCAGGCATAGATCCAAAGACTGAACCTTTAGCCCGGGACAGCCGGTTTTGGCTGGGAATTATACTTCTGGAGCTAAATGGGTCCCTGCCACTGTCATCGCTCAAACAGGGCCTGTTTCCTACACAGTCCAGACTGCAGAGGATCTCACCTGGAGGCGACATGTAGATCAGCTGCTGCCAGGTCATACCAGTCCTCAGGACACATCTTCAGTTGAGTTGTCTGACTTCACCACTTCCAGCGAGGCACCGAATCAAGAGTCACCTGTTCCTGACTTTTCCCCTCCATTACTGCTGGCGGCAGAGATACCCCTCTGCCCGGCACAAGCTGATACCACATCCTCACCCATTCGCCCCATGAACCCTGAGCCCATTGTCAGGCCCACACCCAAGACACTTTCGGGTGCAATAACATCAGAAGTCTACTGTAATCCACCTAGAGACAGAAGACATCCTCAATGGCTGGATCTTTAGCTAGAGCGAACCCAAGGTTACGAGGCAAAATAATCCCCAGGGTTTAGCTGGGAATGGAGGCAGTCTACCCTCCTTCTCTAGTTTAGTGTTTGTTTTATTTAGGGAACGTTCTTATTAAGGGGGGAGGAATATGTTGTGTATTTGGTTGTTGTGGTAATAGAATCTTGTGTTGCTATGGCAACTGAGTTAGATTATTAGGGGATAGCCCAGCCAGTTTTGGCTGGTTTTTGGTTAGGTCAGTGTGTGGCAATAAATGGCTGCTTTCAAGGTTTACAGTTCTCTGTGTCTCCAATGATTTCTTCCTAAAACTGTTGCCCCCAAGGATATAACAACAGAAATGCAAGAAAATGAAAAATAATGGATGGGAAAAAAACATTTACTTGAATTTTTCCAAGCCTAAAAAAAAAGTACCAGCACCAGATTATCAATTTGCATAACTTACCATACCTCATTTAAGTCACATTTGTACCAGCTGAGGATATGATCCTTGGTTTGAAAAACAGGCAAAGGTTCAGATCCATTCTTATTTTATCTTAACCAATTTGGATAGAATACAGTGTAACATTGGTTATGTGAGTGGTATGAGGATGTGAAAGAAATTCTGGATTTGGATAAGTGGGGAAGTTTGTAATGTATATGAGATGTGACGTTAGATAAGAGGGTTTTCTTCAAGATGAGACCAGGTTAAACTTCAGAAACCGGGTTGATTTTTGTTTTATTTCTTCCCCCAAGATAAATAAGCTTGGAGACACTTCAAGGCATCTGAGTGACAGATAAACACCACTCATCAGCTTCACCTTCTGCTTGACAGTGACCCATAGAATGACATTACTGTATAAGCAACACATGTCCTGGAGTGTTATAACAGTCACAGTGTTGCATTTCTAACAGTAAATTCCTGCGCTGTGAAGCACTCAGCAGTGGTTAACAGACAGGCTTGCTACTAAGAGCACCAGGCAAAAAATAATAGGAGAAATAAACAGTGCAGTTCTGTTCTTTTTCACTGTTTTGTTAAATTAACCATAAAAGATGAGAAGAGAGATCCTGAGAAGGAAAGGCTGAGGCAGAGTTGGAGTGAAATCCTGGCCCCACTGAAGTCAATGGAAGTTTTACCATTGACTTCAATGGAGCCAGTATTTCACCCTTTATTTTTATTATGTAAATTAGTTAAATGAAAGTTGAAAAGAGAAAGGGGAATAGTCAACTGGGAGAGGAAGAAAGAAAAATAACAGGCTTGATTTTTGCTGTCATGTACTCCGGTGTACATTAGGAGTAACTCCATTGGAATCAATTGAGTTACACCAGTGTAAGAGAAATCAGAACTGGGTTCATGTTTCATTACATTATAAACGGTTGAATTTTAAATGTGCAACATAAATATAACAATAAATAAGAAGTGTTTCTTTGGCCATAATTTGATTTGCTCATTAAGCATTTGCTCATTAAGCATTTGCTATTTAGTTTTACAGCTTTGCCATACCAGATCATGCAGTATACCAGGTCCATGTAGCCTGGTATACTGAGTCCAGCATTGGCCAATGATGCTTTAGATGAGGAAAACACCCCTACCACCCTTAATGCACTAAGCCAAATGTGCAACGCTATGAAACGTCAGAAGAAATTCCTTTCTTATCCTAATAGGCGATCACTTTACATGAGCATGAAATTTATCACATGGTCATTAGATTATTGCTTTTTTAAATGGAGTATCTCTGCTCCCGTTATCCTTTATATAAACATCACGTGACCATCTCATTGCATTAAGAGAAAAAGGAACTTTAAGTAAAATTGCTACTCTTCCCACTCAATACACTTAAACAGTGAGTGAATTTCAGAGGCTGTGATAATATAAAGTGGAATTAAAAGATCAGCCCTCTGTCTGAATGGAAAAAGTTGCAGACAACTGTTTTATCTTGTCATCACAACATAGTTTTCTTAGAAACAATCATGTCTCCTAGTATCACTTGAATACATTAAAAACATTCACCTTAATCAATTTTCTGCATAAGTGACTTTACAAATTTCATTGTCTTTGTGACAAATAAGATAAATTTCTGATTTTTATAGTAAACTGTGAATTCAAAACTGGCCAAATGGACTTAAAAACAACCCCTCCCCCCAAAAGTTTAAAATATTTGTATTACTTTGTTATGTAATCATAAGTACCAACTGTGACATTCTATATCTTGGGGGAGCATACTGTAACCCCCATATTCCTCATTTTCATATAATTGTGATCTAACATATAAAGCATCCCTTGTAAGGTATCAGGGGAAAGGTTATGATCTGTGGAAAGTCATTTCTCTATCCATATATGTGTATCATTAATGCATATGAATTTATGGGAATTCTGTTGTATTGTGGTCACTAAAACATGCTGTAAGTTGGGGAATCAGCCAGATATTAGTTCCTCAGAGGCAACAGCAAGGAAAGTAACCAATGCTCAGGCGGGGTGTCAAACAACCCATCAACAGCCATTGTCCAGCAAGGGAGCTACAATGCAGTGACTCACCTGCATGAGGCCACATCAGGGGAATTGCTCAACCATGCTTGGAGAGACTCAGCAATGCCCCCAGACATGCCTGGACAGGTGCTCCCCAAGCACATGGACGAGGGTATAAAACAGAGTGGACACATACTGGGCCCTTCTCCTGCCCCCAACTTTGCTGCAAGCAACTAAGACACTGAGAAGAAGACAAGACTCCAACAGAGGAGACTGGCCAGGTTTAAGGAACAAACCTGTATATTAAGGACTGCAATATCCAGTGGGGTGAGAAAAACTGCTTAATCTAGTTGCTGCCAAGTCTAATAGGGTTGAGAGTTTAGACTGCGTGCTTATATTTTATTTCTTTTGGTAACTAACTCCAATCTGTTATGCTTTGACTTATAATCACTTAAAATCTATCTTTGTAGTTAATAAATCTGTTTATTCTACCTGAAGCAGTGCATTTGGTTTGAAGTGTGTCAGCGACTCCCCTTGGGATAACAAACCTGGTACATATCAATTTCTTTGTTAAATTGACGAACTCATATAAGCTTGCAGCATCCAGCGGGCATAACTGGACACGGCAAGATGGAGGTTCCTAGCATTGTGTCTGGGACTGGAGATATTGGCTAGTGTCATTTGGTTGCACAATCCAAGGAGCAGCTTACATGCCAGAGGCTGTGCGTGAATAGCCCAGGAGTGGGGGTTCTCACAGCAGAGCAGGGTAAGGCTGGCTCCCAGAGTCAAGGATTGGAGTGACCTAGCAGATCACTGGTCCAGATAACACCAGAGGAACATCACACCAACATATTAAATATGTGGGAAAGTACCTATTTAATATGTTGGTACTTATGATTACGGGGGGCACGGTGGGGCCTGGGCCAGCTCCCATGGGGGGAGAGTGGGGAGGGAACACCACCCAGCCCCACTCCGCTCCCTGCTCAAGGCCCCTGACTGTGCCCCAGCTGAGGCTCCACATACAGCTCCAACCCCAGCCCCAGCCTTGGCCCCTGGCCACAGCTCCATTCCTGGCCCCGCTCCCAATCCCAGACCCCAGCTGTGGTCCCAGCTTTGACCCCCACTTATTCCTGTCTGCATTTTCCCCCACCCGAAGCAATGGCCCTGCTCCTGGCCCCAGCTCCAGGGGAGCAGGGAGGTGTGGACCGGAGTAAGGGGGGCACAACCCTGAAAAGTCTGGGAACCACTGCTTTAAATCAAGGTTGGATGTCTTTCTAAAAGATATGCTCTAGCTCAACCAAAAGTTATGGCTTGTGTGATGTAGGAGGTTAGACTAAACAATCACAACGGTCCCTTCTGATCTTAAAATCTATGAATCTATAATACAAAGTACCTACTGATATTAACTAAGCCACACAAACAACTCTGTGAAGGTAGACAATTATGATCAGTTTACAGATAGGTCAAATGATTTGCCCAGTTCCACATTATATGTCAGCTATAGGAAGAGAACAAAGGAGACCTGGCTCCTAGCGCTGCTCTTTGACTACCAGACCATACTTCAACTTCTCTGTGATTCCATGAATTCTGGATGAGAAATCCCATCCGAGTATGATTTTCTTTTCTTGGATTCCAGATGCAAAACACAAAATAGACCATCCTCTCCATGTATTCTGAGCTATTATGTTTGTCAGAGAGATTTATCTTTATGCACTTCTAAATATATTTGACTGGAAGTCTTTCAGTCTTGTATTACCACACCTCCCAGATATACCATTTCCAGTATATAGGTCTTAATACATGGGCTTCAAGGACTTGATTCCAGAAAGTTTTCTTTCTCAATAGGACAGTGCTGTGCTATGCTGAGTCTTGTTAGTTTAGTCTGAGCTTTACTGAACAGTATATTTGTTTTTAAATAAGAAAAAAATAGGCTTTTGCTTGACTCACAAGCACTATGGGAAAGATTCTTCTTCCAAAAATAAACCCATCCTGCTCAAGTTAGAGCCTGGGGCTTAAGGTATCAGCAGTCTGGAACCATAACAATACAAACATATGAAAAGCCCAAATGAGGCTGAGCAGCATTTGTGCATGATATGGTCACTGCTTTGTTATTACAAGTTCAACAGCCCACTTGGGATTGCATCTGTAGGATTATTTTGAGTATTAGCTGGACAGAGAGACTGTGTGCCATCTGCTGGCAACTAAACAAGTATGTAAGACTTTTTTTCAATTTATCCACTGTGACAGACCCAGACCAGTGGGGTACAGAAGTCTGGTAGAGGGCAAATATACTGGTCACTGGATGAGTAGTTTTCTGTTCCCCGAGTGACCAGAGCAGGGGCTGCGCTAGAGTAATCAGGAACCTGCTAGAACCAGTTACGGCAGGCAGGCTAATTAGGACACCTGGAGCCAATTAAGAAGAAGCTGCTAGAATCAATTAAGGCAGGCTAATCAGGGCACCTGGGCTTTAAAAAGGAGCTCACTTCAGTTTGTGGTGTGAGTGTGAGGAGCTTGGACTAAGAGGTGCAAGGAGCTGAGAGGGTGTGGTGTGGTGTGGTGTGGTGCGGCTGGAGGACTGAGGAGCACAAGCATTATCAGACACCAGGAGGAAGGTGTTTGGAGGAGGCTATGGGGAAGTAGACCAGGGAGTTGTAGCTGTCATGCAGCTATTACAGGAGGCACTATAGACAGCTGCAGTCCACAGGGCCCTGGGCTGGAACCCGAAGTAGAGGGTAGGCCCGGGTTCCCCCCAAACCTCCCAATTGACCTGGACTGTGGGTTCTTCCAGAGGGGAAGGTCTCTGGGCTATTCCCCCAACCCACATGGTGAATCTCTGAGGCAAGAAAATCCGCCAATAAGCACAGGACCACCAAGATAGAGGGGGAACTTTGTCACACCACTAAACTTTCTTTTAAAATATTTCATGGCTTGTTCCCACAAACCAAACATTCTTGGGATTGAAAGAATCATTAATGTGATCTAAAATAAACCTTTCACAGAAAACAGTTAGAGCAGACTGTGGCTGGCCCTGTGTGGGTAGACAAACTGGGAGGAGAGACAAGGAGCCTTCTCCTATCTTGCACTCCCCTGCAAGGACCAGCCACAATCTCAGTCATAAAGTTTTTCTCCTTTCACACCAGACAGTGAAGCACTCCTGGAGGCATTTTGGCTGAGTCAGTCAGACCGCAGCCAGCAACACCCACCACTACTGAGCCCTCCATGCCTTCAGGGATTCTCCCTGCTACCAAGCCCCTCCACACACATCAATATGTGCTCTGACTTTATAGCCAAGACATGGCCCTTCATTGCTAAACAGGCTCCTTTCTGTGGTTACCCTTTAGGGCCTGCTTCAGTTTACATTTTTTTAAAAAAACATGCTTAATTTTCAGTGTCCTCAGGTATGTCCAGACAGCCCAGGGCAGCGAGCCTCCCAGTTGACAGATTTAGTTAGTGGGGCTCTTTCCAGCCCTCTAAAAATAGTTCTGTAGACAACACTTTGCAGTTGTGGTTCGGACTGGAGCTTGGATTCTGAAGCCTGGGGCGGGGGATGGGCTTTATTGTGGGGATTCTCTGAGGATGTTTGAACCTTTTTTGTTATGAAGGACTCTGAGGATTGTTTGAATCTTTTTTGTTTTCAAACCAGCCCTGGATACGGGTGCTGTTCGCCACGAGAGAGTGTGTGGCGTTCTTAAGGGGTTTGCAAGAGGGGGTTAATGAGGGGAGGGTGCCTGCAAAGCAACCCCTGGCCACAAAGGGGTGCTCAGTAAGCAGCTATCCCACTACAATGTCCTAGGCTAAGGCTATTGTGTGGTGTGTGCTTTTGCCAAGACTAGTTCAGAGAACTACAGAAATAGAAACACACACACACACAAAATATCCAAAGGAACACTCAGTAAGTTCTGTGTGTCACTATCACTTTTCCTAGTTACTAACTTGGCATTTAAATATTATGAAGAATAATTTTAGCAAATGTCACAAGATTAGGTTCCAATTTTTAAAATCTTGGCCAAAGTTAGGCTCCTAAAGCCAAAGTTACGCACCTGCCTCGTTTTCAAAAGTGCACCTAATAGCTCCCACTGACACTTGGTTGCACAGAACTTTTGAAAATAGGCACAATCATGGCCTAAATGTAGAACTTTAGCTTTTTTATTTAAACTAAGACAACTTCAGCACCAACATTAGGCAGGCAGTGAGAGCAGGAGACCGAGAACCACAAATTCCAATCCCACTGCTTCCACTAGCACATGAGGCCTTAAAGCAAGCCACTGTGCTTTAGCCTCCCTACCTATCAAATGGGAATATTATACTTACCTTACAAATGCATGAGGGTGACAATTACCTACGGGGGGAAGTCTTCACAACACTTCCTCACTATTTAAGACTTGCACAGCTCCTCCATTGGACAGAGGATGGCATAGGCAGAGAAGGGGAAGAATTACTGGATGTGCACCTAGGCCCAGACACAATAGCCTAACTATCCCAAATCAGGGTATGAGGAATTGGGGGGCCTCAAACCCAAGCCTGCATGTTCCCAGGTAGTGCTCAGAAGACTGTAGCCACCACCTGGCAGTTCACTGGAACCTGTGGAGAAGAGGGCTAGTGAAGCCCCCATCCACAAAGCTCCTGACTCTGGGAGCCATCCAGTCCCACCGATTGGCTGGGACATACTACTTAAGCCAGAAAGAAGTGCAGCAAGTTATTTCCCAAGCTGTGTTATTGGCATGTGGGACAATGATAACACCAGTGTGCGTGCTGCAAATAGCCACTTGAGAAGCATCTATAAATCTAAGGATGAAACTATTAGATCTAACCTTTTGAGTAAAGGTAAAATGGAATCATGAAAATAGAAATACACAACAGATTTATGAGCATTGCTGGGAGCTTAGTAACCAAAATGATATGGATTGCCACAGACTTCCACATACTATCAGGGTTAAAAATGGGTAAAAAGAAACGTAAAAAAGAAAAATAGAGAGAACTAACAATGTTTATTCATGGGAAGTCAAATTACAGCTTGACAGTTTTTCCCCATTTGTGGATTTTGGAATTGTATTTAAAAAAAGGAAAGAAAATAAAAATCTTGTAACCAATGAATTTTCTGAATTTATTTATGAAAAACAGGGCCAGCTTTGCCAAGGCTATACAGATGGCTCAAAAGGTGACAGCACAGGTAGAATGGGAACATCCTTCTGTGTTCCTACTCTTGGAATCCAGAAATCTAAAAGGCTAGTGAATTATCACACTTGTGACGGCTGGACTACTGGGAATAATGTCGGCACTAACCTGGATAAGAAGTGTGTGACTGGCTGCAGCTGTAATTTTATCTGACTCCTTGTCAGGGATACTGGCAATCAGAACAGGGACTTTAGAAAGCAAAAATGACATGAGTGAAATAATGTTCAGAAATAATGCAAGCATGTATTTGTATAACAATAGCATGGATTCTAGTGCATATCAGAATACCTGGAAATAAGATGGCTGACAATGCAGCAAAACGTACTCTAAAAAATGAGGTGGATATTAAACTACTGTACCCTTAAGTAGACAAGAATTCAAGTGTGGTCACATAGGAACTTGTGAAGGAATGGCAAGAAATATGGACTAAGGAAACAAAACGATAAAGGTTCTATGATGTTTGCTCAAAAATATAAGATAATACTATAATCTGCAGTCATGATAGAAAATGTGAAGTAGTCAAGTTAATAGGTCATTGTGCCTTAAATAAGTTAAACTTATTAAAAAGAAATAAAGACATGTGCAAAACCAAATAGTTAATCGTGTTCCATGGAATTGTGGGCAATATTCTATGGAATGAAGGTTTCTTTATGAAATATTGAGTCATCTTGGAATTAAAGATTTTGCCTAAAGAGACTAGTGAGAATATCAGGGAAATTGAATAATTGCTGCATTATAGATATATAAACAATGAAGTCATAGCCTTGTATGATGAGGCTGTTGCACCAAAAACAAAGACAAAGGAAGTTGTCTGAGCAACTAGATCAGAGGTTTTCAAACTGTGGGATGTGCCCCCCCAGGAATGTTTGGGGAGTTGAGTGGTGGTGCTTGATTTACCTCATCAGATCCCCTAGGTGAGTAAGGAGGTGGAGATAGTGCTTCCCCCCACCCCCAAGCTCAGCTGTGCAGAACTGGCTGGAGCAGCCTGGCATCACCCCTTGCCCCCTCAAATGTTGCTCTGTGCCCCCCTAGGTGGGGTGCATCCCAGAGTTTGAAAACTTTTAGAAGCTGTTGCTAAATGGAAGGCAGAAATCTGGGGGGGTCACATGACCCCCTGTGCCCTTCCCCCCACCCCCCCATGTGTTGCCTCTGCCTATCTCAGATGGGGGTATGTGGTAGACTACATTATTTCAAAAGGGGTATGCAGCCTAAAAAGTCTAAAAACCACTGAAATAGGTGAATTTCTGCCTGGCTTCTACTACGGACCCTGCCTACTTGCCTGACTCCTGAGCAATGTTCCCTCTAATTTTTCCCACGCATGTGTGGAATGAATTTTGTTATGTGCACCAATATGGAGGTGATGTGTGACAGGTGCACATAACAAAATTCATGTGGTGGGGATGGGGCTGAGGGATTTGGAGTATGGGAGGGGGCTCAGGGCTGGGGCCAGGATGAGGGGCTCAGAGCTGGGGTTTGGGGTGCAGGCTGCCTGGGGGCTATGGCAGGGAGAGAGGACTCCTCCCAGTTCTCTCTCCCCGCAGCAGTACCTGGGCACCTCTCCCTGGGCCACAGCACGTCTGTGCAGCAGCTGGGTTGGGGCCAGAGGAGGGAGATGTCCCTCCCCCAGCTGTGGCAAGTCAGGGGCAGGTCTGTGTTGGGGCTGGGGAGAGGCACCTCTCCCTGCTGCAGCCCTCAGCCCCCTGCACAGGGCTTAATAGGCAGCTGCATGGCCACGCAGCTCAGAGGGAACTTAGCTCCTGAGCCATGCCTTCCTGTCTGCTCCTGATTCCTGCTTTCCTGCCTCGCTCTGAGTCCCTGCTCCTCTGCCCTGCCCCTGACGCTGACTCTGGCTTTGACTCCTGATTTTTGCTCCAGCCCTGACACAGGGCATGGCACCTGGCTCTATCTTCGGCTCTAACCATTGGCTTGGCACCTGAGTCTGACCCCAGCTCCAGCTCCAGGCTCCTGACTCCAACCCTTAGGCCTGACTATACACATCTTGCTCCCTACAAAAGGGATGAAGGGTGTGGGGAGCTGTGGTCTCTATGCCAGCCCATATTTGGAATACTGAAGTGTAATTTACCACTTCACATAACAAAAGAACTAGGGGTCACCCAATTAAATTAATAGGCAGCATGTTTAAAACAAACATAAGGAAGTGGTTCTGTACACAACACAAAGTCAATATGTGGAACTTGTTGCCATAGGATGTTGTGAAGGGCAAAAGTATAACTGCATTCAAAAAAGTATTAGATAAATTCATGGAGGATAGGTCCATCAATGGCTATTAACGAAGATGAATAGGGACACAACCCTTTGCTCCCAGTGTCCCTAAATCTCCAACTGCCAGAAGTTGGGACTGGATCACAGGCAATGTATCACTCAAAATTGACCTCTTCTGTTCATTCCCTCTGTAGCCCTCTGGCACTCCCAACTGGAAGAGACAGGATATTGAGCTAGATCAGGGGTCGGCAACCTTTCAGAAGTGGTGTGCCGAGTCTTCATTTATTCACTTTAATTTAAGGTTTTGCGTGCCAGTAATACATTTTAACGTTTTTAGAAGGTCTCTTTCTATAAGTCTATAATATATAACTAAACTATTGTTGTATGTAAAGTAAATAAGGTTTTTAAAATGTTTAAGAAGCTTCATTTAAAATTAAATTAAAATGCAGAGCCCACCGGACCGGTGGCCAGGACCGGGCAATGTGAGTGCCACTGAAAATCAGCTCGCATGCCACCTTTGGCACATGTGCCATAGGTTGCCTACCCCTAGACTAGATGGACCATTGGTTTGACTCAGTATGGCCATTCTTGTGCTCTTATAATAGCAAAAACACAGCCTGCTTGAAGCTGGGTGGATTCTACCCCACCACAATTCTCTACAAACCGTCCCACACTCTGCCCAATTAAGCAGATTATGTAGGAGGTGAGGAGAATTTTACCTGAAACATTTGAGGAACACTTTGAAGTTGTAAAGTAGCGTGCATAGGTATTAAGTATTAACACAGGAACAGCAATATGGCTTTATTTAAAAGGGCAACAAACCTGATTAGAGGGGTCTGAGGAGAGATTAACTATATTGTTTCAGTGCAGACTGTGTGTGTTTGAAGCTGTATAAATCACAGATAGACAGTCTCTGTCCTTGTGTCCTTGCACTCTGAAGAGAGACATGTATAAGACCACATGCAATGGGGTATGGTATGGAGGTAGAATATTACCATTTTTTTGTCTTCCGTTCATGTGGCCAAGAAACCTAGAGGAAGAATTTCAATGAGAAGGTGAATTGGGATTAGGATGCAGTGGGATTAGGAGGTAATTTTAAGCATGGGGGCGAAGGGAGTTAATGGGAGAAGATACAAAATGGGAGTAAGAAAAGAAAATGGTGGGTGGTATCACTGGCAGAGTGAAAGAAAACAGATGAGAAGCAAGATGTAAGTAGATTAGGGCAGAGCTATGTATGGCTGTGAAGGCATGAATAAGAAGTATACTTTGATATAGTTGGCTAGGAGAAACCAGTGAAGGAATTAGAAATGAATTTACGTGGCCAAACAGAGGAGTGATCGGCAAAGATAATGTTAGCCACTGAATTTGGGTGCGCTATCAGATTGAGGTGGGGATTTGGCAGACCAAAATACTTAGTTTGGAGAGAAGATGAATAATTGACCCAGTGGAATTACTCTGATCTGAATAACACTGTTGCAATGCAATGACTTCACATTAGCTGTGCTGTTTCATGTCGTTTTCATAGATTTCACAACTATATTTGCACAGTAGCACTGCCCCCGGGTACCTATCCCATAGTTCTCAGCACTGCTCCCTGAAGTAATGGCTTGTGGAAAATTTTGAAGGGACTTGTGGGAGACTGGGAACTGTGAGAGAAAAAGACAAAATCCCGTAATTCCCTGGGGAAACTCCCTTAAACTTCCAGATACCATTTGCCATTTCCTAGTTCTCTCAAAATGGAGACTAGGATGAATGCCCAGCTGTTAATCTTGTTCAGTAAGAAAGGTTTGTGTTGGAACAAATTCAGCTGGCCCTAGATCTCCCCACTTCACAAGATGTACACTAGTGCCTGTGCAGTCTCCTTAGGCTTAAAGAAAGCCGCTTCCTGTGGCACCCTAGAAGCTGAAATAGAATGAAGTCAATAAGGAAGTTGATCCCTGGGTAAAATAGCATGCAACTCCGCTCCAGTGGCTTCAGGCAAACTTAAAATCTGCATAGTGGAGGACAGAAAACAGACCAGAAGAATCACTGAAGTAGTTATCAGTGTATTGTGGGATAGCAGTGAGAAAACTATTAGTAACACGGAGGCAATAACACTAGCAGTC
Organism: Trachemys scripta elegans; assembly: GCF_013100865.1. NCBI lineage: Eukaryota > Metazoa > Chordata > Testudines > Emydidae > Trachemys > Trachemys scripta. The sequence continues at coordinate 99,313,197 of NC_048298.1, forward strand.
TCAAGTCACATTGACACAATAGTAGTGAGATTGGTATGGTGGTTATTAGCTTTTCTTGAAGCAAGTCTAATCCAAATGGTGCCATGCTGCACCACAAGGATCCTTTTTCGTGTGGACCTGTGCTAGAGGTACACTAGGGGAGCTAAAAGGGGCTAGCATGAGAAATGCCTCTAGCGTTGATAAGATCTCAAAGGTGACAAAATAGACGTCTATAAAAATGAATGAGTTAGAGTAGATCAGTTAGCCAATTCTAGGCACTCTCTTGCAATACAAAAAGAAAGGGACCAGGAAATCAAATGGCAACAAATTTGCCATTTGATTAAAAAAGTTATACAACATAGAAATTATTTCAAGATAATATGCAGACAGTTTAGCAGTTTGTAGAAATTTTTTTATTTCCTAGGTTCAGGAAAAAATTGTCTCCAGCTGTCCATTATGCGGGTTATATACCTTCATCTGAAGCATCTCAGACTAGCAGGGTACTAAACTAAATAGACCATTGGTCTGATCTACTATGGCAGTTTCTATGTTCCTTTAAAAAGTGTTTATATTCCTTCCCCAGATGTTAGTATGCATCTCCTCTTCATGCTTATGTTTTGCATAGAAAAGCTGGCTGGTGGATCACCTAATATGTTTGCTGACTTATAAATGTCAGTTGTAAATAATACTAGTTGGTGATTTTGTTGCTATTTATTAAACGGTGCTACTAAAAGTTAGCCCTCTAATGCTGTTATGCAATTCTTCTAGCTCAGCAACTGAGGGGAAGCAGAGGGTCTGTCTACACTACCTTTAGATACCCACCGCTGGCCTGTGCCAACTGACTCAGGCTCAAGGGCTTGGGCTGTGGGGCTGTTTAATTGTGGTGCAGATGTTCAGGCTCCAGCTGAAGTCTGAGCTCTGGGACCTTCCCACTCTCAGGGTCCTAGAGCCTGGGCTGCAGCCTGAGCTCGATCATCTACTCTGCAGTTAAACAGCCCTTTAGCCCGAGTCTGCTGGCAAGGGCCAGCCACAGGTTTTTAACTGCAGTGAGGATATACCCAGATTGTGCATGGTGGAGGTGCTCCTCTTTGAGTTTAGTTACCAAATTTTCATGGTTCTCTCTCTCTCTGGTAATATTACAATATGTGCTTCTGGTGGTGAGATATTGATAGTATATATATATATATATATATATATATATATATATATATTATGGTTTTGTAATTTCATAGGTATAGATATATCCCCCCTTCTAGGCCTCAAACCAAATCAAGCCAACAGAAAGAAATATAGGCCTTGGCTACACTTGCAAGTTACAGCGCTGTAAAGCCTCCCCCAGCGCTGTAACTCACTCCCAGTCCACACTGGCAGGGCACTTGCAGCGCTGTATCTCCCTGGGTACACCGCTGCAGGTACTCCACAGCTCTGAGAGGAATAACAGCTGCAGCGGAGTGGCTACGACTCACAGGTGTGACTGTAAATGCTGTACTAATCACCTTGTCAAGTGGCCAATCCTCTCCATTGTTGTGACCGGCTTCAGGAATGCAGAAGTGCCAGTTTCAAAGCTCATACTGCAGAGAAAAGCAAACAATTTGCAGCTTGCTTTGAGTGAGTAAACGAATGAGTAGGGGGCCGGGAGTTCGGAACTTGCAAAATAGAGAGCTGACATGCTCCAAAAAGCACCCTCTCTCCCCCCACACTCCCTGTCACAATCCACCCCACCCCCCGTTTTGAAAATCACGTTGCAGCCACATGAATGCTGGGATAGCTGCCCATAATGCACCGCTCCCAACACAGCTGCAAATGTTACAAGTGTGGCCACACCACTGTGCTGGCAGCTGTCAGTGTGGACAGACTGCAGCGCTTTTCCCTACTCAGCTGTACGAAGACAGATTTACCTCACAGTGCTGTACAGCTGCAAGTGTAGCCAAGGCCATAGATGCTCGAGCACCAAGGACAAGCCAATTAAAACTATCCTCCCAGTATCTCTATGTGAAAAGTTACACATCCACAGACAAAGAGTCTGTTGGAGGAGGTGATAAGAGTTGTAAAAACAACTGTGCTCTGAAATTGGTCTTGCAGAAATCCCTTACCCCCTTTGTTTATTATCCTGCTTGTTTTCTGCTATTGTATTAAAAAGGTTAAATAGACTGATAAAAGTCTGTCACATCTGGAAAATAGAACTGTAAAATAAGGATGTCAAGGAAGAGGAGGTAGTAAAACAAAAGTGTAAGATGTGACTTAAAGATAAAGGATAAATGTAAATGAATGTGTGTGATGCAAATAAATAATTAGCAAATCAAAGGTGCCAGCCTAAGAGTTATAACTGTGACCTCCAATGGCTGAAGAATACGTAGCACGGAGATAACCGGATGACCCCGCAGGGCATGCTGGAATACATCCAAGTGCCCCACGCCTTCCCCTCCCATGGAGGGCTGAAGACTCCGAAGAACAAGATAACACTCAGCCGTCAGGGATGTGCCACCTGCTGATTGATAATCACTTCAAACAAACATCAGCATGATGAAGTGATTCCCATAGTCTTGTATAAGGACAAAATCCTTTAAGAACAGAACCAAAAACTCAGGGACTTTGAGTCTGGTTCTGCAACCACCCTCCAGGAGCATCAGATGCGCATCTGACAAGGATTCGGCTCCACCCGCGTGTGCAGGCTACCTGGCCAGTACTCTGCTATGAGCAACCTCTAGGCTGGTAACTATAACAACTCTGCAGAACTTGTATGAATGAGTGTGTGAATGAATAAGGAATGGTAGTGAAATAATATTGAATTGCATATCCTGATTTCTCGCTCTTTCTCTGTATTTACAATAAACCTGGCATTTTGTCTTATCCCTCTTAAAAGATCCTGTTGGTATTATTTTATTAGTATAACACTGGGACAGTTATGTAGTAATCTGAAATTATTTATATCTGTGTAGTAGGCTAAGAGCTATATATGAGTTGCTAAAGGCTTACACTGTTGATAGCTAGCCAATGACTCTTCAAAAGGTAACCATTTTCTAATATGCTCTAGTCAGCTAATGTTTTAACTTCTAGTTTTTACTCCTTACACGCAGTTTTATTATAGTTTGAACCCATAATTTCTCCTTTCTTCATTTTTCCCTCCTTTTTTTCTTCATTTAAAAAGTTTCCTCACACTTTAATCATAATGCAGCCTTGTATTTGACCTACTACTTCAACAACCTTCATTTGTTTCTCTTTTTAGTTCATTCACAATTGTTTTTTAAAAAGGTATTGCCCTAATAGATACTGGGATGAAAATGCTGGAAGACACCTCTAGAGGTTGAGAAAGTGCTTCAGCCTCCCTGCACATGTAAACCTTGGCTAATACTGACAACAGAGGTGTAGATTCAGGGCACTTTTCCAGAATGGGATTCAGGTACCTTTCTTAACATATATGTTTCCACAATAATAATTGACCAGAAACTGGTGATAGTGTTAGGGCCTAACATATGCAGTGTGCCTATTAACAGGAGTTGTTCAGTGAAAGACTTCTGAGACCCTGCTGGTTATAACCACAGATAAAAAGGTTTAACTCTAGTAATTTCTCTCTAGAGCTCTAGCTCCCTTCTTGCAAGCTGGCTCTGGGGCAGATTTGGGCTCAACCTTTATGGGTACCTCCTCTTCACTCACATTTGACTTCCTTAGTGGAGGTATCACAGAGGTTATAATGCACTATCAGCATCCTCTGGCACAAAATGAGTCTGAGTCATTGCCTCATTTCATTACAAGGCCTGCAACAGCTGCAGCTGTTGTATATTTGTGAGCTACTCTGAAATGTTATGATAAAGATCTTCCTATTACTTTAATTAAAGTACATCCTATATCCTACCAAAATACCTACAAAATTAATTTATCTAATGATATATTAAGGCCTTGATCCTGCAAAGGGTATGCACGTACTTAACCTTTACTATTCTGAGTAGTCCATGGTAGTCAATGGGATTACTCACAGTAGTAAAGGTTAAATACATGTGTGTTTGCAGGATGAGGGCCTAAATTAAGGGCTGGTCTACACTGGGCGGGGGGTGGATCGATCCAAGATACGCAACTTCATATTCGCGTAGCTGAAGTATCTTGGATCGAATTACCTGGGGTCCAGACGGTGCAGGATCGATGGCCACGGCTCCCCCGTCGACTGCACTACCGCCGCTCGCTCTGATGGAGTTCCGGAGTCGACGGTGACCATGTTCAGGGATCGATATATCGCGTCTTGTTAAGTTGCGATATATTGATCCCGGATAAATCGATTGCTACCCACCGATACAGCGGGTAGTGAAGATGTACCCAAAGAAGACAGATATAGAAATTACTACTGCACAAATGTGCAATGTAGCCCAGTTTACAACCTTAGCTTTTGCTATTTCCTGATTTAGTATTATTTTAACTATGTAACCTGAATGTTGCATGAATATAGTATTTTTGCCTCTTGTAAGTACCATGGGCAACATTTTCAAATGTGCCTATATTCAATTGCCTTTCAATGAAAATTAGGCTCCTAAGTCACTTTTGCCCCATACCTGTGCCTCAAAGAAGTGCATAATCCATTCACTGCACCATTAATTAGCATTCACTTAATAATGGGATCACTGCTTTGGTGCTGGAACAATTTTTATAGTGGGAGTGATGAAGGCAGAAACCATGTATTTGGGTTGTTATTACTACTTCAAGCCAGGGGGTGTGGCAGTACTCCCAGAATCCCTAGCTCGAGCATCCATGGATCACTGTGATGATAACAAAAACAAAGTGCCCCATTCTGCAAACACTTACGCATGTGAGTAATTCTGCTCACACAAACAGTTCCATTGCCTTAAATGGAGTAACTCACATATATGTTTGCTGGGCCAAGGTTTAAAAAATTGCCTCTGAAATGAACTGGAACAGATTTGGAAAAAGGGTGCTAGGATTTGTTTCTGACTCCTCACCCAGTAATAAAAGAAAAGGGAAGGGTCTTAATTCAGAGCCAATAGAAAGGCTTTACCAGCTTGAAAATCCATTTGGAAAAGTGGACACTCCCAGAGCTGCACCTGCATGCACTGTGTCTCTTCCAAAGGGCACTCCTCCAGACTAATAAGATTGTCTGCTATGCTTGCTTATGCAGTTTTCAAACTAAAATAACTTGTTGGATCAAGGCCATTTTTTCCCAAAGCCAACTCACATTTTCCCCAAAAACAATCAAATTCACTATTCCTCATTGAGGAATATTAACCAGCATATACAAAGTTTCAAATTTAATTTCAGGCACTTTCTACATAACCCAGTCAAAATCGTGGTCTAGTTTTTTGAAAATAGGAATTTTTTCATCACTCAAATCTGGATTTATTTTCCTCAAATTCCACCCCTCAACCTCCCAAATCCACCTCTGGAAAGAGAACTAGCATGGAAATTTTCATTCCCAAAGTGAAGTTTTCAGAAATTTATTGGCATGTGGAAATGTGGGTTAAAATAGAAAATGGCGTACGACAGAGCTGGTTGGAAAATTCACTCGCCATAAAATTTTGACAAAAACGAAAAAACTATTTATTGATATTTTCAATGGAAAATTTTAACTTTGTCAAAATACCAAACCCAAAAGGTTTTAGGTAAGAAATGCGTTGGTTGAAAAATTCAAGGGGTAATAAGCCTCCTGCACTAGTAAGTCAGGATAATGCACTTAACATTTTTCAGCAGGATTAATTACCAGCTAACTTGGTAGGGTTTTCCGGCATAACTGATTGCCTGCTACACCGTCTTTTGAAGTTTTGTTTGTTATAATTTACAAAATCTATTATTAATGAAAATTTGTGTGTGTGGGGGGAATTAAATGGAAACAGTTTTTTTTATTTTTCAAAGACTTAAATGTTCCATACAGTATTTACAACCCAAATATTACAACATTGTGTTATGCATGAAGACCTGGAAGTAAAACTGACTAGAAACAGAAAAGGAGACTTACTAGACTACTTTCATTGTCCTAGCAGTGGAATGTCAATGGTAAACAAATAGCATAAATAATTAAAAGTAAATTACATTTTAATAGTTCTTTCCGTTCTAATACCCAAAAGTGGTATTAGTGACACCAGTAAATAAATTTAATTTTTTTTAATATATGAATTTTAACCCGAAAGGGTTTCCGTCCACCAATATTGTTTTATTTCTGTGGGATATGGGCAGCTAGCCAGCCAGCTGACATTTACGTTGTGTCAAAGTAGTACATCATGAAGGAAAATGAGCAGTTGTTCTTCCTGCTGATCTAAAGGTAATTGCAGGATGAAATTCCTCATACCAGCTCCAGGATCACAAGACAGGAGACTACTCACTGTCTAACAATCCTGAATAAGGACAGCACTGAAAATAGTAACCATCGTATTCATGCTTAAGGGTAAAGGGTGGATGGGCCAGTTCAGATAAAATAAGAACGGACTTGTACAGTTGCCTAAAACAAACAATATCTCCAGGGTTTTAGTAAGTTCATGTAAATGGTGGGGTTTTTTTTAAACCTGTATTTCATGTTCATACATCTCTGTGCTCCCCAGTTCTGACCACTGTTGGAATATTGTGGGAAGGAGTGGTCTTTGCTATTTTTCAGTCCTACTAGCAGCAAAATGTATCAGCAATTTGTGAGAGATCTCACAAGATTTCCAGTCCAGTTTTGCAGCCCTAAGAGGCTCTAATAAGATTTGAATAAACTTCAAAACTTTGGGTACTTATTTGAACTGAAACAACAAGGAGTCTGGTGGCACCTTAAAGACTAACAGATTTATTTGGGCATAAGCTTTCCTCCCTGAGCTCGCCTTAGTCTGTTAGTCTTTAAGGTGCCACCAGACTCCTTGTTGTTTTTGTAGATACAGACTAACACGGCTACCCCCTGTTATTTGAACTGGACACTTTGAGATTCATTCATCATTACTTGCACTGGCTAGACTGACTCAGACTAATGTCCATGCAAGAGAGAGTAGGAAACCCCTTATATCCCTATGTGGGCTGTCTGGACCGTGGCTCCAGACAGATAGGAGTAAGTGGAGCCATCTCAGAGCAAGGTGGCAGGGAGTGGAAAGGAGGCTCTCCTTCCTTCCCCAGCCACTATTTGCTGGCCAGAGTAGCTGAGCTAGCATGAGGGAGGAGAATAGTAACTTACTGTGGGTATGGGCCAACAACAAATTACTGTCCTCTGGATGATGCAAGCAGGAACTGTGGCTCAGAGGTGTGTCTCTGACTCTGAGTCACAATGCCCTCCAAGATTACTCCAGGACTAATACAGTTTATGCACCATTCCTTCTTCAGAGCTGTACCCCAAAATCACAGTCTATCTCAGTTGGAGTAGAAAAATGGGAGGAGAAGTGATTAAATCATGTTAACTTAAAGTAGGGCTGGGAAATAGGAAAAGTTTTATGCCTATATCCAGGGCAATACAGCAAAAACAAGATGGGACAACTACTAAAAAGGAAACAATAATAGAGAGTTAGGAATTTCTTAACAACTAATCCTCCTAGGTATACAATAAGGATAACAAGGCAAAAACAGTACCTAAGTCAATAAACAATTAGGGAAATAAAAAACTACTACCAATTAAACAAGTAGTAATGAATAATTATTTAAGCAAACTTGACACATCTAAATCTCCAGGCCTAGACACAATGCATCTTGGGGTTCTGTGAACATTAATTCTCGGAAAACAGACGAGGCACCCCAGAACTGAAGGAAAGAATAATAAGGGTTGTGATCTTTACAAAGAACCAGAAGGCATAACCTGGGTAATTCTAGCCCTGGGAGCCTGACTTCAATTCCAAGTAAAACATTAGAAAACCTAACAAGAGAATCTATTTTTAGACATATAGAGCAGAGGAACCTATTGACTTAAAGCCAAGAGAGATTTGTGAAACATAGACAGTACCAAAGTAACCTGATAACTTCTTTTAATATTGTATCTGAGTGGTGGATAAGGGAAGTGCAATGGATATAAATCATCTAGATTTTAAATAAGATCTTTGCCACATGGAATTATTGAATTTTTATCCAGACATTCCTGAAGCTGAAGTGGCCAGCCAACTTTCTGCATACAAACTTTGATTAACAGAGGATGTGAAATCATTTTGAACTGTCGAGGTTGTACCATAGTTAAGAATGGTGTGTGTATATGTTAAGTGGTCTCCCAGAGGGATAAAGTCAGAGTAAAATATTATTCATTATAGGCTTGAGCCTACTCCCATTGAAGTCAATAGTAAGGCTTCCCGTGACTTCAGTGGGGCATGATAACCACCTGGAGGAGAATGTAAATTGTAAATTGATCAAATTTTCTGATGAGGCAAAGCCAAAAAGATAATTAGATTCATAGAAATGACCCAAAGCCAAGATAGAATAAGACCACAGCCATTACACTCTGTACAGGATGGAACTTGCTGCAAAATTTGACATGACTCTTTGTCAGAACTGAGCATTAAAACCTGTTTTGTGAGTGGGAAGGGAGTGTTTACATGGACACTGTTCTTGGTTTCCTTTTCCTTATGTATAGGCTTATAATTCAAGATGAGAACCAGACATCGTTCTTGTGTTAGATCACAGGAGATGTGTGTTTGATTCTGTAAACTTTATAATCCAGTAGAATGGCATGGTGGCGCTCCATCTTCTTTTTCCTTGTTGGAAGATATTAAACCATTTTGATTTTTCTTCAGATTCTCTGAGGAGAACGTTAAGGTGCACTGTGCCAGGAAAACTAAATCTAAACAGGAAGGTTCTATCATCACTGCCATCATAGTTTATCTATTCAACTGAAAATTCCTTTCCCCCTCATCAAATGTAGCCTAAATTATTATTTGCTAAGTAACGACTGGCACACAAAACAATGCAGATGCAGAGATCAGCGGAAGGTTATATAGCTATGACTTTTTAAAAAATACTTCTAATTCTAGATGAGTTCTCACTGGTAGAGGAGGTGAAAGCAAGCTGTTTTTAAGGTAGGATTTGATTTGTACAAAGGACAGGAGGTAATTCCAAGCGTAAGAAAGCACAAACAAGAGTGGGAAGGAAATAGGAGCGGTGAGGTAAGAAGCATTCGTTCATTGGACTGTCTGGTGAACTCAGGCGATGTTAGGGTAGGTAGGATAGGGTGAGGGTTGGATGCAACTTATGGGCCCAGGCTGGAGTGAGGATTTGGAGCCAGGTGGGGGGATGGTCACAGAGCTGGAAATTGAAATTGCCATTCTGTGGGAAATTCCAAAATTTAAAAAAAAAATCTCATTCTGAAAAGAAATGGAAAATTTGAAATTTCCCACAAAATGGAAACTAACTTTTTTTGGGAAAAAGTTGAAACAGCATTTTAATTTCAATGTTTCTGAAACATTTCTAAGGCTCTCCAGGCTGCCTAGAGCCTGCCAGGAGGAGACCTAAGCAGCACGGAGAGCTTGGGAGCTGTGGCACCCAGGGCTTCCAAGCAGCCCCAGCTCGAGGGAAATCCGCCTGGCAGGACTACCTGGGAGCCTGGAAACCTAAGATGTCAAAGGACTGGGCAGGTGAGCTGGCTGGAAACCAGCCAGGTTTCCAGCTGCTCCAACCCTTGCCTGCTAGTGGTCAACTGGAAACCTGCCTGGTTTCCATTGGAATTTAGTCAAAATTGACACATTCCCATAAATCATTTTGATTTTGAGGAATCAACATTTTTGGATGGAAAAACCTTTTGTTGGAAAACATCCAATCAGCTCTAGAGGGTAGGTTGAAATTAGGTCAGAGAAGTAGATGGGCGGAGTGGTGTAGGGTGTTAAGGTTCCAGGAACTCCACCTAAAATCTAGCATATAAAAGAGATATTCCTTATATTCAGCATTAGCTGTGCTTCCTTATAACTGCCGTGGAAAGGTTACTGGAACTGTTAGAAAATCCAACTGCTGCTGATGATTTTGTTTGTTTATAGTTAGGTAATTTTATAAATATTGGCCAACCCTTTCAGTCTCTTCCACTGTCCAATATTATAATCCTCTTTGTTAAAAATATTAAGAATACATTTTTCAAAGGAAAAAATATGGGTCCAAACCAGCTGCCCTTGGACAAAACTCCCAGTGATGGCAGTGTGAGTTTTACCCCTTTAAGGGCTGCAAGATTGAGTCCAATATCTTCTGACTTTTCTGCATTAAGTTTTAGGCTGAGTTTCAGAATGAATTATCTGGGAATGTTTTACGTTTAGCACCCTGTGTGCCAGTTCCTTCTGTGTGGATACTTATTCTTGTGCAGAATCCCATTAACATCAGTGGACTCTGCGTGGAATAAGCGTGATGGCCGGAGTAATTGACTTAACTGTTTGTGGGATGATGCTCTTTAACGCAGAACAACAGGTGTGACAGGCTGTCACAGGGCTAGGGTGGAATGATATGAGAGAGAAAGTTCCCGCTAGAGGCTCTGGTGTTAACACACAATCACCCTCTCCGGGCAGGGGTTTTATTGCAGGGGGTTTGGAGTAAATTCAAATTGACACTAATCTGGCAAAAGACTCTGGCTGCTTTCCTTCCAGGCATTCTTATAAGCAGTAGACTAAAAAAATGTGAACCACACAGGTATGTGTCATCCCCCCTGCTGAGATCCCTGTCATGGTTTCTGGTCAGCAGCACCCCACCCAAGTGCTTAATTAGCTCCCAGCTGACAGTGCCTCCTTAAAATGCCACTGAATCCCAGCTGGGGAATCAATCCCTCCCCCTCAAAACCAGGCCCTTGTCTGACTTAGCAGAGCCTCATTTTAGGGGCACCACCCAGGTGAGGGAAGCAGGGCTTTGGTGTCCTCTAAAGGTGGCACCAATAATACCTGTACATTCATCACACAAATCTATGATCTAAGGGCCAAATTATTCCTTCAGTTGTACTCATGCAACCTCCCTGAAGTCCTATTTATATACTCATACAATATACCAGACCTTATATCCAACCCAAATTCCTATATATACCAATGGGATTGTTCAGAGGTCAGCGAGAGCAGAACTTGGCCCCTAATGTTATCCTCAGATCTTTCATTTCACATTTTCTTGAGCTGTTTTGCCACTATTTCTCCCCTCACTACAAAAGCCAGCATTTACCAACAGCTACCACACTGTTGGCAACTGGGGTACCCTTTTTATTCGCAATACAGTACTCAGAATAGGAAACACTAGGGGATCTCAGTGGTGGTAACTACTGACTTTTCAATGGCAAATATGATAACGCCAGGGAAAACATGTGGGAAAATATGAGGAAAAATAATATTCAATGTGATTTTACTTTTTCTCAATCTTTTTATGGATGCCTTATTTTACACAAGCAATTTTTATTTTTGTTCATGAGAGAAACTAGCTCAAAGATTTCATAAAAGATTTAGTTTCTGTAAAGTTAATAATCTTATTGCAGCTAGGTAATGATGAGTTTGGTATAACCTTAATGAGACATGACACATAAGGAAAGTAAAAAGAGCCTCCATAGTTCTTAAGTATGAGCCATGATTTGTTTTATTCATATGGGATTTTCATCAGGGATTGTTATTACAAGTGAGACCTTGGCATGCCTAATACATGTTATTTTGGGCATCCATTCACATAATACTTTAGAATGGAAGAACTATGGCAAGTGACCATTGGGATGTGATTTGATATGAGTTACTTGTCAGGCACTGACTTCAGTGCTTCTATTTTTATTACTAAAAATTGCAACACAAAGCTGTAAAAAATTCATCTCTAGCAAAAGGAAACAGATGATGTAAATATGTGGTAAAATTACTGGAAAAGGGGGCAAAACATTATATTACAAAATACAGAACTGCACTGATAAGCTGGACACTGCTACTATACTGAACATTTATTTGTCCTGGGCAAGTGGTATGCTGTATCTTTGTCTAGTCCAGTGTCTAGCATAATCCCTGACCATGGAAGACTGGGAGTCAGTCAGACTGAGACCATCTGGGAGAAATACTAGAGAGGGGTTGGGCAAGCATTGGAGAGAAGGAGCTATGAAAGCACACTGGAAAAGGGCAGACCACCGGAGATAATCAGAGTGTTTCAGACAGAGGGAGAGCTGTCAAGTGTAACATTACTGATACACTGAAGAGGGAGGGGGAAAGTCTGTGGTTCCTTCTACAGTACAAGTATAACTGAGTCAGGGGACCCAGTTATAACACAGTTGTCCTCTGACCCGGTTACAACACAGCACCTATTTACAGTGATGACAGGACCTTTACCGTATGCATGGTTTAGAATCTCTAAACTAAGGCTTTCACCAGGCTTGAGAGCACTGTTAGTGTCTTTTCTGCCCTAAAAATTGGAAACATGTTGTCACCAGGCCACAGGGAAACTGCATTGTAATTGAGTCTTCTGAATCAGTTGTAATTGTAGTGTAGATTGGCGGGGAGGGGGGCGCTACAATTCTCTTCCTAAGCAGAAAACAAAAACAAAGCTGGTATCTGGATTAGTAAGACAAAACTTGAAAATAGTTGCTAAAGGTTGCACATAAAATATATCAGAGAAAAACTATGGATTCCAACTTGCTCCACTGCTCAGATGTTTGTTAACCTTTTAAAAATGAAGCTTCAGCAAAAAGGATTGAAAAGGGTTTAGAGTAGAGACCTAATCGTAGAGAACTCGCCAAAATGTAATCTGAGGTCATACATTTTTTTTATTCCCATCCTCAGCATGCAGACTTTTGGATCATAAAAGTAACACATACAGTGTTGGCTGTGGGTCAAGAACAACTGAAGTCATCTGCATGGTAGAGTGGTGAAGGTGACATTGGTGCTCATACCTGGCTCAGGAAAAAGTAAAAGTCTCCACAATCAATCTGAAGAATTTAGCTGTATAAGTTTCTGGCGAAGACCCTGTGGCTCAGATTTTATACTTTTGGCATGTGGAAATTCTCTTATATACCCATAATAAGCAATTGCTAGAGACGAATGTGTATACACCATTCAACACTGAGAACTGATACATACAGTGCTATGCTCTTTGATCTCATGACTGACATTGGCAAGAGTCTGCATTGTTTCTCTCTTAACTAGTGAATATATTTGTGAGGTACTGGTATCATTATAGCATGTGGCAGTACTGGGCAAGGGAGAAAAAGAGTAAAAAGGCAAACAGCAACAAAAGTCAGGAAAAATTAATTTTCAGAAATAGGCCCAAAACAAAATTCCAGATCTGAATACTCCCAAAACTTTGGGGAGGAGGGAGCTAGGAATTCAAGCATGGTGCTTGATTCAAATTACACAGCCTGCCCCTTTCTCTACCACCAGATTTGAGCAACCTTGACCTTTCAGCCTTTGAAATGCAGATCTGGATTTTGTGTCCCAGGTCTTAAACAGGTAATAGCAATGGGGCTAATTAAGGATATTTTGCTCTTACAATATAAGCATTTGACATGATCAAAGCACTGCATAAAGGGCCTGAATGTATCCACTGAATGGCCCCAACCTCTTACTAATGGAGGCCAGGAAGAAACTTTCACTATGGGCAGGTTATCCCCATAATTGACCACTGCCGGATTTCTTACACCTTTCTCTGAAGCAGCTGGTTTTGGTCACTGTTGGAATCAAGAGACAGGACTAGATGGACCACTGGTCTAATCCACTGTTGCAATTCCTATGTTTCTATTACCTCTATCCTGAGTGCTTGTTGCATGGCTGCATGGGAAAAAATGAATGCATACCAGTATTAATAACTCTACATTAATAATGTAGCATTAATAAATAATGTACACTAAAACATACTGTAATGCCACTGAGTTCCCCTATTTATGGCACAACTCCCCAGTATTCTAGTTTTCATGTTTCAGCATGTATACATTAGGGTGACCAGATGTCCCAATTTTATAGGGACTGTCCCAATATTCAGGGCTTTTTCTTATATGGGCACCTATTACCCCCCACACTCTGTCCCGATTTTTCATACTTGCTGTCTGGTCACCCTAGTATACATATAGCACTTATAAAAGGCGTCTATAAGCATAACTAATTATGTTTTTTTATGATTCCTGACATCATGCAAGACAATTGACAGTACATATATACTAGTAAATTGTAGTAGTTCCCGGCTAATGGGAGCTGTGGAGCCGGTGCTCGTGGCGGGGGCAGCACACAGTCCCCCTGGCCGTCCCTGTGCCTAAGAGCCAGAGGGAGATGTTGCCACTTCTGGGGAGCTGCGCGGAGCCAGGTAGGGAGCCTGCCAGCCCTGCGCCAACCGGATGCCTGGCAACCCTACAATATCGGCACAAATGGCGTCCGAATTGTAGATCGGTCAGGACGCTGGGCAAAGTGTTAAATATCGGGACAATCCCGATTTTATCAGGACATCTGGTCACCCTAGCGCTAGCATACTTGTTCCAAGGGTCAAAGCTTAGTGGTAAAGCGGATCCCGCTCTGCTGTCTTCAGTCATCTGGCTTAATATATAGACACCACAGTATCCAGTTCCTCTGTAAATGAACAGGCCAAGAGTGGATGTTCTTACAGCAAAGTAGTGTAAGAGGCACCACAGGTTGGAGAACTGAGGAGACACAACTGTTTAACAGTCCAGATTATACCCTAGATAATGTCACACCCTTCTCAAATCTACCAACTAGGTGCCAAGCTGTACTTGTGTTTGTCACATCATACCTCCTCAGCCAACTTCTGTCCCCATGCCGACTTCTGGAGCTGCCTCAGCCAACTTTTGTCCCCACTGTGACCCTTGGAGATCCCTCAGCCAACTTCTGTCCCCATAGTGACATATGGAGCGGATTATCTTTATGTAGCTCCATGTGGAATATTTGTCAATGGAGGGAAAAAGTCACTGACTTCCCCTCAGGATCCCCCAATCTGCACGAGCTGTTGTAGGGAGGGTAGGGACCTATTCCCTGATCTGAGAGGACTAGGAGGGAACCAGGGGCAGCTGGGAAGCCAGTGGGGACTAAAGTACTGGAGGAAATCAGGGATTGTTAGCACAGATGACTCATGCCTCCTGATACTGGGGGGAAAGGGGCACAATGTAAAATGGAGGACCTGTGATCACCCCACTGGGAGAAACTTCCAGCCCCATCTCCCTGGACCAAGTCAGCCAGTTGGAGCCAGCTCGGCTGAGCAGAGGTCAGGGAACCTGCTCCTGGTGCATTCCCCAGCGACACCCCCCTCCCCTGCACCCAGGCCAGGACTGCTGTGTTCTCCCCACCACACCAGAGTTTTACCTGGGGGGAGGCTCTGTCCTTCTGCTCCGCCTACCCCTCATCACGTTCAGCTCCTGTCCCTGGCAGCCGGGCCCAGGTGTGGAGTGGGACAGAGCCACTTCTCACGTGACTGAAGGTGGCTGCTCAGGGTCGCTGCTCTGTGCAGCAGGGTAACTTCCTGAGAGAGAACCCGACTCGGGAGGTGGCAGCAGCGGCCCACTCTCTCAGCTTCCCAACTGGGCCTGACTGCCAGGAACAGGGGCCAAGCGTGCTGAAGGTAGGTGCAGCGGGAGAAGGACAAATCCCCTCTCCCTCCAGCAGGCCAAGAAGAAATCTGGGGGGCACTTGACCCCGTCTGCCCCCCCCATGCATCACCTATGGATGTTGGGGAGGTGTTGGTGTGGGAGTGTCTAGAAGAGAGATTGTTGGTGTGAGGCAGTGGGAAGAACTTGGGTAGGGGGTTTCTGGGAGTCTGGGGCCTGTGGTCTTGGGGAGCAGTCTTCCTCATGCATCCCCCTTTCCATCCCATCCTCCCATGCCTTACATTGTTCCCTTTACCTTCCTACCAGCTGCTGCTGCCTCCTTCTCTTCCTTGCTGGCCCTACACTGGCCTTCAGCCAGCAGGGGGCGCAGAGAGAGAGTATGCACAGACACACCATCTGGTTTCTTGCAGCCAGACTCTGCAGAGGTCCCCAGTGTACAATGGAGCTACTGCCACTACCTTCTCCGAGTCCAAATGTGATACCAGACTGCATCTCAGGAGCGCTGTTTCAGCTTGTGGGAAGGGTGCGTGTGTGTGCGCACGCACAATTTATAGCATGGGCCCAGGGACCTAAGTGGCCCCTGGATTCTCTTGGAATTTTTGAAGGATAAGATGTAAAAGTCAATTTATTTCAGGAGCATTTGTTGTGATTATTTTCTATATTTATATTATAAATTTATATATGTTTACTACAACAAACTTACCAACACAAGACAAACAGGCAACTTCTAAAGCTAAGCAGCCTGCACCTGTGGCATGCAGAGCCAGGATCAAATAACACCTAATTTTCAAGCTTATAAAACGAGAAAGCTCAGAACCCACGGGAGACAAATACAGTAAAATATTATTGATCTCCCAGCTTTGATGTATCAATCTTCTCTCCTTTACATAGGGTAGCAGTGCAGCCATGCAGTATGATACATTGCTACTATTTTTAGTAGAGAAAAATCAAATAATTTACTTTTAAAAAATCTACTGCTACCCATATACGTAGTCCTCCATTATCATGCCTGAAGGACATTTACTGCAGTCTGTTGTGGTCCCTGGTTGTTTCCAAATACAAAAAATAATTCCACCTGGTTTTCCTCATTCTAATGTAAAACATGAACTATGTATAATACAGTATCAACTTATCTACTAATGTGGTCCCACTAAATTGTTTATAAATGGAAGTTTTAGCAGCTAGTAACTCAGGTTGCAAATTGAGGAGAGGAGACTGAAACAATTCATTTACCACAGGCATAAGATTAAGGTGGACGTGCTGAGAAGCTGAGGTATTTATTTTAGATGTTGGAGCTGGAACATTTTGACACAGGAAACAACTAAGTTGCAACATTTTTTTGAAGTGGGAAGGGTGGAAGCAAAAGACTTCTGATATCAGCTATAATAGTGGATAACATCTTGGTCTTTCATCTTAGCAAAATAATCAATGGTCTTGTTGGCATGCAGGTGTTTTGCAGCTTTGCACTCAGAGGCTAAGAGCAGCAATTTTTGTGGTGCAATGAGCTGCTATTAGCTTGTTATAATGGTAACCCATGTCTGTTTGGTGTGGCATTCTGTTCATCTCTAGTGGCAGCTAGACCAACTAGAAATTGATGAGCCTGTTAGAAGCCTTGGGTAAAAAACATGTGTCTTGCAGCTCATGTATTTAGCTCCAGAGGTCCCAAGTTTGATCCTGGACACTGCCTGTGGTCTATCAGTGTTACATAATGAAGAAAATTATCACTCTTTGGATTGTAAGCACTTAGTGCAGAAAGTGAGTTGGAGGTGATTCATCTGTCAAGCTCAGCAATAATTCTATACAGCACAGGATGGTATAAATCAGTTTTTATATATTCTTGACCTATCTTGGGAACATCATGTGTGGATGACTGACCCAGAGAGCCAGAAACAAAGAAATGTGCCAGCTTGGAGGAAATTTTATTTGTTGCCTTGTTGTTTTTGCATTATTGAGGTCAACTTCTGCTACTGCCTGACTGGGAATGGCAAGTTCCTTGGTCATGTTTTCAGCTTCATCACAGAGCTCCTTCCATTTGCTTTCAGATGATCTCATTTGCTGAAGAGCAGCAATATTGCTTGCTGCTAATTCTAGGGCACTACATACATTTAGGTTTTCATTTTGCAGTTCTTCTGAAGAACTGTTCAAATTCTTGAATATTTTTTTCCAAAACTAAGATCCTCAGCATAAAGAAACAGCTTTTCAGTCTCGCCAACAGGCCCTTTTCAGTGCTAGCTAATATTCCATCAGCTGTCTGAACTGAAATAGCTTCCAGTGTTTCCACTACAGTGCCATATCTTGCATGCAGTTTTTAGATAGCAATATGATTCTAAGACCGAGTTTCACATTACCCACCAAGCTCAAGAACTTCCAGGTCTAGTTCTTGTTGTGCTTTAAGAAACAGCTTATGGTGATTATACCCTGTTTCCCCGAAAATAAGACAGTGTCTTATATTAATTTTTGCTCCCAAAGATGCGCTAGGTCTTATTTTCAGGGGATGTCTTATTTTTCAGAAATGAAAAATGCCTTATTATCGGTGGATGCCTTATTATCGGGGAGGTCTTATTATCGGGGGGATGCCTTATATTACAACGAGAGGCAAAACTGTAAGTAGGCCTTATTTTCGGAGGATGTCTTATTTTCGGGGAAACAGGGTAACTGCTGTTGAGGAACATGTAGAGCTCCTGAGCAAATATAAAAACTTTCTGGCACTGGATGATGCTAGAACATATCTGCAATAACGAGATTAACCCCGTGAGAATGACAATAATTGATGTAATTGATATCTAGCTTCAATGCTGTAGCTCTTGAATAGATCAGGTTAGAAAACAATTCAGCATTTAGGTTTTCCATGTGGAATTACCCTAGAGCTCTTTCCTGAATGATTACTTTTCAATGATAGTTCACTAGGAGACACAGCTATTATTTTTTTAGATACATCTTTAGTTTCATCAACAAGGATAGAAAAATACATGGCTTGTCTTCTTCAACCCTTCAGCAGTGCTTTCTCTTAGGAGTTATGCACCAAATTATATATATTTATTCATTCTAGTATTGGTGAGATGTATAACATCCACACCAGCTTGCTAGTCGATTGTAAAGGGAGGGTTGAATAGAAGTGTAACCCTTCCGCCAGATGGAGCCAGCAGCAATCAGGGCTGGGTTCAATATCTAGGGGTTCCTTTCCCTTGATACAACACAGAACCACCTGTAACGATGCGGTTCTGGCAGGACCCAACTGAGAGTGCCAATTCAGGACAAATCGCTTAAAACAGGGCAGTTACAGCTGTAGGCTGGGGTTTTTCCACCTTTAAGGCAAACCAAACCAGCCAGACAAAGAGGACTTTGGTCTCACCCCACTGGCTAACCACAAGTCACACAAGCAATTCCCTTCGACACTCCAGTGTCCCAGTATCACCACCAGTGCCACCTGTTATGGGGACAAATGGTTATGAAAACCAATACCCCATTAAAAGAAAAAAGGTTTTCTTGATCCCAAAGGATCAAGCCCCAGACCCAGGTCAATATACAAATCAGATCTTACCCACAAATCACGCTGTTGCCAATCCTTTAGAATCTAAAATCTGACAGTTTATTCATAAAAGGAAAAAGATATAGATGAGAGCTAGAATTGGTTAAATGGAATCAATTACATACAGTAATGGCAAAGTTCTTGATTTAGGCTTGTAGCAGTGATGAAATAAACTGCAGGTTTAAATCAAGTCTCTGGAATACATCCCCAGCTGGGATGGGTCCTCAGTCCTTTGTTCAGAGCTTCAGTTTGTAGCAAAGCCCCTCCAGAAGCAGGATTGAAGACAAGATGGAGACGAGGCATCAGCCTTTTATAGTCTTTTCCAGGTGTAAGAATACCTCTTTGTCCTTACTGTGGAAAATTACAGCAAAATGGAGTCTGGAGTCACCTGGGCCAGTCCCTGCATACTTTGCTGAGTTGCAAGGCGTATTTGCCATCTCTCAATGGGTCAGTTGTATAGCTGATGGTTCTTAATGGGCCATCAAGCAGGCTAGGCAGAGCTAACACCAACTTGTCTGGGAAGTTTCCCAGAAGCATAGCATAAGTTTGAAATACAGACAGTATAGAGCCAATATTCATAACTTCAACTACAAAATTGATACACACATATAGACAGCATAATCATAACCAGCAAACCATAACCTTGTCTTAGACACCTCATTTGACCCCCTTTATACAAGATTTGGTGCCACTACAGGACTTTGGTTACAATCATGTTCTATATGGTCCCAGTTCAAATCAATAACATACACCGTCTCAACCCCCCACCTAGTAACCTGGCAAAATTACACACCACCCGTGGGTGCCTCTGAGAGGCAATACTTCCCCACCCACAAGCACAGAGTCTGAGTGTGGAAAAGAAACTTTTAATAAAAGGAGGGAAGTAACTCGGAGTTAATTTGGGAAAACACCACAAACAGGGTTCATAAACATAAACCATGAGCAAAAGACCCACCCCCAAGTAAGTTGGGCAGTGTCCTTTTCCTCTCAGGTTCTTAAGTCCAGCAACCCAACAGTCCCTTTCATGTGCCTGATCCTTCTCTGCACCCCACTCACAGTGGCAGTCCTTGGTCAGTGCAGACCCAGAGTTCAGAGGTGCATCTGCAGAGTTCACTTCCCACCTTGGGTGGAGGGGGGGTAAAGAGGCACTCGCTCGCCACCCCTCTCTGTGGGGCTCTGCTCTGGCCCTCTCCGCCAGCTGCCCTTCTGGCCACTCACAGCACCTCTCTGCCAGCTGCCCTGCTGGCCACTCGCTGCGCCTTTCCAGCTGTTCATTCACAACTGACTGTCAGTCACCTTCTGCTGCCACCTGCCTCTCTGCTGTGACCTCTGCACATCAGTCTCATAGGGCTTGTCTACACTGGCACTTTACAGTGCTGCAACTTTCTTGCTCAGGGGTGTGAAAAAACACTCCCTTGAGCACAGCAAGTTTCAGCGCTGTAAAGCACCAGTGTAGACAGTGCACCAGCGCTGGGAGCTGCACCCCTTGTGGAGGTGGTTTTTTTAGAGCACTGGGAGAGCTGTCTCCCAGCGCTCTGCCGTGACTACACAAGTCATATTAAAGCACTGCCGCTTTAATGTTGCCAGCGTAGACTAGTAGACTAATTTTCAGCTCTTTGCAGGCTAGGCAGCAACACTACCCCATCTCAAGTGATTTCAGCTCTCATTGATTTTTAGCTCTTAGCAGGCAGGGAAGAAACAGTCCTACCACAACTGATTTCAGCTCTGATTGAGCATTTAAAATAACAAAGAGGCTCCTGATGAAACCTATTTAGCTCTTGCTTTAAACAGCAGGGGGGCAGCATAGGGAACAGGTTAGACCAGTCCAGGGAGGACCCTTGGAGGATAGGCCACACCTCCTGGCTAGTACACCTATCCCCACCCCTGTTACTTTCACAGGGCTTCTGGCATTTGAGCCCCTGGCTTAATGAGATCCTTTCAGCTGAGGGTGATCCCCTCATTTGGGACAGGTCAAGCACAGCCCTGCCTCCCTGCACCCACATAACAAAGCCCACAACATCAGCAACAGCACCCCACCACTCCGGCACTCAGCACCAAAGTGCCTTGTAACCCAACACCAGCCAAAGTTGATTATTTTGAACAACCCAGCTCTATCTGCTGGATATCTAGAGTAGATGTGTTCATGTAAATCAGTTTGCTCTGGAAGTCTCTCCTCCTCCCAGCTAGATGTCAGGGGAGAGTTCATTTAGACCCTTACAAAAGAAAGTAATTTCTATGTGTTTCATGTCCCCAAAAAGCAGTAGCCTGTCTTGTCCAGAGAATGGATCTCTTTAAATATTACCTCACACACCTTGTCTATCTAATATCCTGGGGCTGACATGGCTACAACTACACTGCATTTCAACATTCTGTCAATTTTCAGTTTTGGTAGCATGACAACTGGACATGAGCATGTCTGCAACACATACTGAATTATTAGTTTAAATTTTCTTGTACTCTTGCCACTGATGCCTGGAACTGACTGCATGTTGTTTTAACACACACTGAAAACCTTTCCATTTCTTAAAGCCACACTCAGTGAATGGTCTGTTGCCAAACTGTTTTCCTGGTCTAACTGCGCTTTGAGTAGCTAAGTGACAGCATGGAAAACAAAAAACCAGAATCCATTACAGCTGAGTATTCAGTGAACGGGTACAATGAAAACCAACTGTAGTTGCAACGTTGACCATTAGTAAAAGGATATGAATTCAGTTTAGACTGCACAATGAAACATCTAAAGCTGGGAAGATGCTATCATTATTCCCAGTGTGAGTAGGTAATAAACTGTGCTTGCTACAACCTTTTGCTCCTGATATCAGGGGGCACAGGGCTTCCTAAGGTATGGAGGTGTTGACCATTGATGTATCATCCTGTATATTTTTCCCTGTTGATGGCAGGACACTGCTACCTGCAGAAGTATTTCCACAGCGCCTTTTTTTTTTTCAGTTTACCTTACTCTTCTTGGGAAGATGGTTACGCTAAATAGCAAAAAAAAAAAAAAAAAATCCACCCCTACAACTGAACTAAAGCATGTACATAGGGGGTTAAACAGGTATAACTAGTGGTATAGCTGGTAAAACTTTCCCATGTAGATTTGTTGTTGTGTTTCTTTGTCAAATTGCATTAAGGTGCTCTACATGCAGAGTGTACAATATATAGGAGCATTTCAAAAAATTGAAAATAACACTTCTTTAGACTAGAGAAATACAATAATTTTAAAAGCACTCTTTAATAATCAGGATTATAAATAACGGAGCAGTTTTGTCACCTTTAGTAGACCTTCTTTCATTTATCTTAAGATATCATTAGTTTGACTGGGAGTGGATTACTCCCCATCATATTGATTTAAAGTACAGTGTTTGTGTTGGAATAACTGATCTTTCTCCCTTCCAATCAATATGAATAATTAGTGGGAAAGGCGGGTGCTGTGCAGGAGAGCGGGAAGGTATAGCCACAGCAGTGCTAGCTCCCTCACTGTTCCTATAGGGCCACTTCTCTGCTCCCCCACACACACTTTCATCATTATGGTCAAATCTTTCTTGCACTTTCAGCACTTACGTACCATACTGGTCAATCAGACACAAATTGACACATGTATATATGTATGTTTCACTCTAAAAGAAACCCCACAGCGATGGGCACCCATCCAAAGCTCCAGGTGCCCTTTCCAGGCATTTTAAAACAACATAAGAGTTCCAAAACATAAATCCTGCAAAGCAGCAGTACTCCTCCTTCCTCCCACACATCATTTCATTATCAGTTCACTTTCAACCCCTTGCCAAGTGAAAATCCCACCTTCAACTACTTCAGCCTCCCTTTACTACTACAGCCAATACCCGCTCAAACAGATGGAGTTTGCAGCATGTCTGGAGGATCAACAAATTCATGCTATTTTTTGTATCTTGGTGGGGAAAATGTTCCAAAGGAAAGGGGCCCTTGCAGAGAATGCTCTTTCAACTGCTCCCTTTTCTAACAAGAGAGATTAGGCACAAGAGATGGATTAATTACTGGGGCTGAATGGTGACAGGAGAGAGGCGGGCTCTCAGATAGGCAGGGCCCAAGCTGTTTAGTACTTTATAGGTCAAAATCAACGTTTTAAACTCCACCTGGAAGCCAGTGCAGACCATGGAGAACTGGCAACATAGGCCGACATTAAAAAGAACTTCTTAACAAGTGTACTGCTGCTTACAATTCCTGAGATAGAATATCAGGGATGGAAGGGACTTCAGGAGATCATCTAGTCCAACCTGCTGCTTAAAGGGGGAACCAATCCCCAGACAGATTTTTGCCCCAGATCCCTAAATTGCACCTTTAAGGATTGAACTCACAACCCTCAGGTTTAGTAGGCCAATGCTCATACCACTGAGCTATCTCTCCTCTAGCTAGCTAGCTGATGTACCTCCACATGGAACACATTGCTGTGAAGAGTGACTCTATCACATTTGTTTCAGTGATAGGACTCATGCCAGTACATGCTCTGGAAATGTTCTTGCCCTGCTAATTTCATACTGCACCAGGGATAATGGAGATCTAAGGTAATCATATTAAAGACTATAAATAACCCTTTATTCATAAAGATTCCTGTTACTTAGATACCACACAAGGAATAAGAATAAACTTGGCCTCTTCTTCACCTGTGGGCATTCAACAAATACCAACAAATTATTTATTTTAGTTAGAAAGAAGCAAAGTAGAAACAAAATTTCTTGTTTTATTTATGAAATATCCTAAGGGCTCAGTACTGTTCTCATGGAAGTCAATGGGAGTTTAACCATTATCTGCAATGGGAGCAAGAATTCAATCTACAGATCCCATCAAAAGCCCATGTAGTCAATTGAAAGAATCTCCTTGACTTCACTTGGTTTTGGATCAGGGCCTAAGTGAGGAAACATGTCATGGATTTTATATATATATATATAGCTATGAGCTGTGTGAAGCCTTGTTATGGGTTGAGTTAAAATCTCATTGGGATTGGGTGTGAATTCACCCTTCAATTAACATCACTGTCAGGATGAGTGAGTCAGAAGCACCTCACTTAAGACAAAAGGGAACTGTGAACCCCCCCGGGAGTTTGGACTAGGTGAGTGAAGGGCTTTTACTGAGTATTTTGTGTGTGGGTGTGGGAAGCCAGAACACACAGAAGCCAGAACACACAGAACACGGAGGGAGGCAGAGGCAAAAAGCAAGAAAGCCAAGCTGTAGCTAGTGAGCACAGTGTGACCCTGGAAAAAGCTGGTGCAGTGGTTCTCAACCTATTTATCATTGTAGGCCGCATATGCAGCCCACAATGTGTTATTTCAGTTGCAGGTTGAGAACCACATTGCCTCCCCAAGAACCCCCCACAAGTCCCTATGCCTAGTGCCCCCGGCACAGAGTGGGGCCAGGAGTGGTGCCCCCGGCGTGGGTGGGGCAGACAGGACTTGAGTCCTGCTGTGCCAGGCTGGGCAGCTGGGATCTGAGCCTTGCCAGGTCATGCAGTTGGGACCACCAGTGTGGGGCCAGGAGCAGAGCCCCAGGTGCGGGACCACAGCCAGGAGTCCAGGTGTGGGGCCAGAGCGGAGACCCACATAAAACCTGGGGGTGCTGTAGCACCCCTGCATACCCCTAGTTCCCATGCCTATGCTGCCTCGAGCTCCCCACCCCCTCACTGCCCAGAGTCCCCCCACAAACCTCCCCAGAGACCCACTCTCCCGCACCCTGTGGCACTCACCGGTCTGCTGCTGACAGGAGCGCTCCAGCAGGACTGCCTCACGCTGTCTCCCCGTGCCAGACCGGAGCGGCAAATTCTGAAATTTTTTTAGCACACAGTTGGGCCACAGGTGTGTGCTAATTGGGCTACATGCGGCCCACGGGCCAAGGATTGAGAACCACTGAACTAGACAGAGAGATCTTTTGGATGTGTTAAGCTATAAGCTAAGAAACTGCTCCTCTTGTTCTTGGTTCCTCCTGCATTTATAGAAGCAGGACTTCATACATTCCTTATAAATGATAAGACCGTATCAAAGAAAATACCAGACACCATCAATTTCTCTTTCTCTCTCTCTCACACACACACACACACACACACACACACACACACACACACTAATCTTTGCAAAATTGTCATGAAAACTTACCTATGTTGAGATAACAATACAATAAATTTCAAAGTCTTGTTATAAATTGTGGACTCATATGATAAGTTGCATGTATCCTATACTCTTGGCCACCTGACCTGTGCTCTGCCCACCTCATCTTCATGCTGCCTGTATAGGTCTGAGCCTGCATAGACTTTTGTACATGCTTAATATTATACACTGTGAGAAGTCCCATTTACTTAATTGTCTTTGCAGGACTGAGGCCTAACACACCTCCCCAGGACTTATTCTAATATTCCAGATTTCTGAGCTGCCATTTTAAGAGAAAACAAACAAAAATTAAACCCTTCAAGCAAAATATTTCCTTTTTTTCTCTTAAAGCCCCAATCCCCCAAATTCTTACACAGCTACTTATCTTTACACACAGTGCATAAAGTTAAGGACTTGCTCAAATCTTTGCAAGGACAGGGCCTAAATATAGAATTTTCCTCCATTTCCAAATTACACTGGCCCAAGACCCAGGCTGGGTAATCCTAATTTCCATACCTGTAACAGGTTTCAGTTCTGAAGGAGTAGAAATGAAGACTTTACAGCAGTAGAAAGGGAGGAAGTTCAGCTTTCCCATGGGACACAGTGCTTGCTTCTAATCTTGGAAGGTCATAGAATATCAGTTTATAAATGGATGGTATTTTTATGTATAGAAAAAAATGGTGGTCAATTTAAAGGTTTTTCAAATGTATTAGTTATTAGTTTTCCCTTCCTCTGGGGCTTTGTCTAGTTGAACTCAGGGTAACTAAGTCACAAAGCTTTCTAAAAAATAGTCTCAGCAAATTTTTTTAAACCTTTCTAAAATATTTCTGAGAGAGTTTTACTGTATTGTGTAGTATATACAGAATGCCTGATGCTGATTCACTTTGTCTAGAGAAGAAAAGACCAACCTCTTTTCAACACTCAATCTACATTTACCATCTTTACTGCTAATGAATATACAACATATATCTTGGGGCAGAGACGGTCTTTTTATTCTGTGTTCACATAGCACCTAGCACAATGAGGTCCTGATCCACGACAGTATCTACAATACATATTATTATTATTATTATTATTTATTATTACACCTCTACCCCGATATAACGTGACCCGATATAACATGAATTCGGATATAATGCGGTAAAGCAGTGCTCTGGGGGGCAGAGCTGCACACTCCGGTGGATCAAAGCAAGTTCGATATAACAGGGTTTCACCTATAACACGGTAAGACAGCGTTATATCGAGGTAGAGGTGTATTTATTATCCCAGTGAGCCACTGATATTGATGGCTAGTCCATTAAGAATATCTGCAGAATCAGGGATGGAGATGTGTAGAGATATGTGTGTGTATCTCAATATTGTAGAGATGTGTATTCGAATATAAATATTGCAGCCAAAGCTCCAAGTGAACATCATTTGGAACACTATGCTACTGTAGTTCTCAGTGACGGTGAAATTCATTCCTGTACACCTATGTCTCACTTAAGGCCCACTTAGGCTTTGTCTACATGGCAAGTGAACAACAAAACTATTGTCGTTCAGAGGTGTTAAAAAAGTACACCCCCCAAAAAAGTTTTGTTGAGGAAAAGCACCGGTTTGAACAGCGCCGCTGACAAAACTACTGCCGCTCATGGGGGTGTGTGGAAGATTTTGTCATCGAGAGAGCTCTCTCCTGCTGACAAAGAGCGGCTACACTGTGCACCTTTTAGCAGCACGGCTGTAGCAAAACAGCCATGTCGCTAAAAGCTGCGTAGTGTAGACATAGCCTTAATCCCTGTTTTGAGGGTTGAAGTGGTGCATAGGCTTTCTGTAAGCTTCTTCATGAGGTGAATTTTGCTCTTGCAGAATAGGATACTTCACAGACAAGTGCCTAAAACAGAGTAATTTCCACCAGGTAGAAATCTGAGCAATTATATAATCTAATACTGTCTTTTGAGTGTTAGTCAGGTTGCCTTGTGAATCATAGTAATTAATCCTGCATTCTTTGTGCTGAAAATTTATCCCACATGCTCAACGTTAATTATAGGGACTAACCAGAAGACAGGAATGGGCAATCTGCCAGCATACTCTAAGGTGCTACATATCAGTATACAAATGGAATGATCTGGTTAATAAAGTGACATTCCTTATTTTTTAAAGACATATATACCTAAAACAGATTTTCTCTGCCTCTGTCTCTCTCAACTGGAAAGTATCCAGCAATATGTGAAGTTGTTTGTAGTCAGAGTGAACTCTTTAAATTGTTCTTTCTTCACCTGGAGATTTAACGCTCTGAGTCAGGTTACATTGGTGTTTGATTTCTAGCACTGCCCTAGGTGGCAAAATCTTAATCTCAGTTAAATGGGAGATTGATGTGGTTTCCTATGAATCAGAAACATCTGCTTAAGATATTAATGGTTTGGTTTGGTATCCTATCCCGCTCCCGCAGAAGTCCAATATGAACTCTGCTATTGACTTCAATGGAAACAGGATCAGGTCTTCAATGACCAAGATTAACAGTAGGGCGTCTGCAATTGATTTTTCGATGTTTTGCTCAACTTGTAGTAGTTAAGTGCATGTTTGCTTTTGCAGAAATGCACATCTTGAAACACTTACACATACAAAACTCTCATATGCCTTAGAGCTTGTCTAGATGGGAAAGTTTTACAAGTTGTACAGGTTATAGTTATTGGTATAACCCCATGTACGGCCATTCATATTCCAGTAAATTTAGCTTAAACCCCTTCCCAAGTGCCATAAGGTAAACTGAAAAAAGGTGTTTCTATTCTGGAATAAGTGTGTGTCCACATGGGGAATTATACCGGTGTAACTATATTGGTTTAAATTCACACCTCGTGTAATATTGAAATAAACTTTCCCAGGTAGACAAAGCTTCAGTAAGGGCTACAATATTTACCACACTGGGAGTTATATGCCTATTAAATGCAAAGCAACTGTGTTAAGCTGAGACATGCTCAAGTTATAGTTGAACATGCCACCATAACTCTTCTATCTCATGCATTATGATTCAGGGATAGATTGTGGCATTTATGCAAGGAGTGGTGTAGAGTTCATCATAGGAAGAACACAGGACAGATTGTTCCTCTGGCAGGAGGAACAGTTTCTAGCAGACTTAGTCAGTGTGCACAGGGGTGGGGAAGCTTTGTGATAATCTAGAAGCCTGTAGGGGACCAGAACCCAAGTCTGCAGGGCCTTAGACAGCTGACATCCCACATTCCCACCAGGAGGGCAAGCTAAGCTACAGCCTAAGAGTACTGTGGACAGTGGCGGATTAGCTATTGGGCCAATGGGGCCCATGCCCGGGGGCCCCAGAAAAATGGGTGCCCCACACCTCGACCCACTCAGCCCTCCCGGCACTCCTGCCAGAGGCGAGTGGGGTCAGGGCACTGGGGCTTGCCCTGCTCTGCCTGCCCAGCGCTGCTGCCGGGGAGCAGGGTCAGGGTGCTGGGGCTTGTCTCGCTCCACCCACCCAGTGCTCCTGCCAGAGAGTGGAATTGGGGCATGGGGGCTTGCCCCGCTCTGCCCGCTGCTCCTGTGCCCGGACCCCGCTGCCCCCCGGCAGAAGTGCTGGGCAGGCAAGGGAAGCCCCGACCCCATGCCCTGGCAGGAGTGCCACAGGGGAGGGGACTGCAGGTGAAAGGGGTGGGGAGGGGCCTCACTTGCTGTGGCCCAGGGGCCCACAAAACTGTAATCCACCTCTGATTGTGGAGAGTACAGGCCACAGGAAGTACGGGCCAAAATGTCCAGAGTGACAATAATCTGCAGCCCTCTGATTGGCCATCCACACTATTTAACCCTGGAAGGTTGCCCCAGGAAGTTGTCTGGGCAACCATATAGACTTCTGGTCTCCTGTGATGCTCGAATACACCTTGATTTCTGATCTCCAGTCTCCAACCCCAGCCTGGTAGCTCTCTCTGATCTCTGACACTGGCCTAATTTGGACCCTGACTCTTGCTTATCAATTCTGGTTCTAGTGATTACTCCAGTCCCTGCTCACTGAGTACTGCTTCCTGGCTCTCCTTGACTTATGGACACAAGCCCCAGCCATGACTGCTAGGGAAGACTCCTGTGCCCTGGTCCCTTACACCACCATTTGACTGGTGCAGGTTGCTCCCACACAGTGTCCTGCTTTGATCCTTCTACCATTGTGGTGGGGGTGGGGGAATGGAGTTTGCACTGTGGTCCAACTTCTTCCCTATCCATGTTTGGGGACATTACTGTCTGAGAGGGGAGACAGCAAGTGGTCTCTGCACTCTACTACTAGTATTGTAAGAGGTCTTTGTTTCGCCATTCAAGTTAAGGAGGCTTCTTGGATGGCCCCATCACCCTGGAGCCAGGCAAGGGCCATGCCAGTTTTCCCCACTGTCTCTGATTGTTTTTTCTCAAGTTATACAATATAAGGTCAGACAACGTTTTTTTTCTACAACTTGCACTGTGTGATTGTTTCATTTATTCTCTAGAATTGCAAGTCATAAATTCTGCCTCTGAACTCTTTTTAAACAGCCCATTTTCTGTTCCTAGCAAGCTCTTTACCTAAGATAGGATGGCGTCAGGCAGCTCACTGGTCAGAACTCCAGTCTTTCTGCTGGGCTGTGTTTCCATTTTTAAAACAGGGCTTATTATTTTTAAGACTCTTGAGCCTGATCCTCAGCTGTTGTAAATAACAAACTCCATTTAGTCCACTAGCTGAGGATCAGGACTTTTGTTTCTTCAGATGATGGCTTCACTGGTCAGGCTGAGGCTACCTAGCATCTTGCAGGTACCCCTTATAGTTTGTCTAACTTACAAAATAATACCATTACAACATGACTGTGAAGAATCAGATTTAGCTGACAAGATGCTGACTGCAACTCATTGTTGACTGTGGTTAGTGTTGCCAATACACCCGATTTTATTGCAAGTCACACCATGATGTCTGAATGCTTGGAGCTGGAAGTACTGCTAGGTCAAATTATGTGTCAGCTAATTGTGATGAAATCCTGATCCCGCAGAGGAGAATTTCTGGCCAAATCCTTATTGGGTGTAAACTGGTATAGTGCAGATTGTTCGTATTCCAATAGGGTTTGTTGTGTTTTCATTTCACATGCAGGAAAAAATGTTGGCATGGTTAGATTTCCGACTGGAGATATTACAGTACAAGTATTTATTAGTTATATTCAGCTGTTAAGCTCTCATTAATATTACTGCAATGAAATTGGTTCCTGTAATACTGGAAAGAGGCATTATGACTAGCTGCCAGTTGTCTTTTCTCTTATTTCATCATTATTCTTCAGGCCTTGGCTCAGATTATGTGACTCTGGAATGTCAAGTAAAGGATTTATTTTTCCATCCGTCAGCTTATACTCTGTGTGCACTTGGATGGCATTCTGCTAATATAGCCTGGTTGCACAGTGATTCACCTTATAATCCATTGTATCAACATGGACTGTCCAATGTCCAAGCTCGTAGTAAGATGGCTGATGCGTTATGCAGTATACTGTCCTGAAAGCACACTCTTCTAAAAGTATCAGAGGGGTAGCCGTGTTAGTCTGGATCTGTAAAAAGCAACAGAGAGTCCTGTGGCACCTTATAGACTAACAGATGTATTGGAGCATAAGCTTTCGTGGGTGAATACCCACCCATGCATCCGACGAAGTGGGTATTCACCCACGAAAGCTTATGCTCCAATACGTCTGTTAGTATATAAGGTGCCACAGGACTCTTTGATACTCTTCTAAAATGCTCCCCTAGAGGCCAAACTCTCTGGACTGAGAGCTCCTTACAATTTCAACAAGATATTTTGCAATATCGTCTTTACCTTGAGAGAGGGAAAAAACATTCAGAAACGCCGCCTACTGCCCTCTAGCCTGCCCAGATGTTCCCGATATGCAGCATTGAGGCATGTTGCCGGGCAGAGTGAAAAAGTTTGGTCTGTCTGTGCTTGTATAGGAGGATTGCATTCTCCTGAGCACCTTCAACAAACACACTAGAATTTTTATTTATTTTGTGAAGATGATGCCCATGGAAGGGAGACACTAAAGCAAAAACAGAGACAAAGCATGTTTCTTATGCAAGGCAGTATGGCCTGGCAGATAGAGCACTGGACTGGAACTCAGGTAGCCTCTATACTATTCCCAGCTTGGCCACTGGCCTGCTGGGTAATGTTGGGCAAGTCACCTTACTTCCCTTTGCCCTAGTTTTCCCCTTGTATATAGTGGGGATAATGACATCTCCTTTATAAAGCACTCCGAGCTCTACCAATTGAAAAGTAATAAGAATTAGATATTATTATATACCTCTGTCAAATCATTTCATTGGTGACTTCCTACACTCCATTATTGCAGGTAGAGACCTGTCCTGAATAAACCTACCAATCTTGGGCTTGAATCATGTAGCATGAAATTCACCCCTGCACAGAGAGCCAGCAGAAGGCCTAAGCAGCTCTAAGACTGTAGTTGTATAGGCCTTCTGCCCTGGGGAGTGACTGTATCCAGGGGCGGCTCTAGGCACCAGCAAAGCAAGCACATGCTTGGGGCAGCCCATTTGCAGGGGCAGCAGGGATCCAGCATGGGAGCTGAGAACCAGCAGGGGGCCCTGGGAGCTGTAGTTCCTTGGTTAGCTCCCTGCCTATAGAGCCAGCCCTGGAGCAGGGAAAGAACTATATTTCCCAGCATTCCCTTGGCCACTACCAACAGGAAAGAGGGGGAGGGAGTGAGGTAGCAGAGACCGCATGCTGCAGTGAATGGAGAGCTGCACTGTGAAGGTAGGGATACCATATTTTAATATTCAAAAAATAGGACACTCCACAGGGAGGGTAGCCCCATCCACTCCCTCCGACTGCCCCCCACAGAAACCAACCCATCCAACCCCTCCTGCTCCTTGTCCCCTGATCACCCCCTCCCGGTACCCCTGCCCCTAACTGCCCCCCAGGATCCCCCCCCCTTTACCTGTCCTCTGACAACCCCCCGGGACTCCCATGCCTATCCAACCGCTGCCTGTCCCCTGACTGTCCCCCCAACCTCTGACCCATCTAACCCCCCTTCTCCCTGCCCCTGATTGCCCCCTCCGAACCTCCGCCCCATCCAACCCTCCAGCCCCCTTACTGTGCCACTCAGACCAGCGTGTCTGGCTCCACGCAGCGCCAGACACACTGCTGCATACATGCTGCTGTGCTCCCCCGCAGAGCCACAGCCTCCCCCCCTCTCCCTCCCCCAGCACCTGCCTTCCAGATTTGAACACCTCAAAATTCAGGCGTGCTCAAGCTCAGTTTGGGCAGCTGTTACTTCATTTCTCCCAAATCAAATATACTGTCCACTGTAACTTGCTGTAGAAAAAGTAGAATAAATTGAGCAAGAAATGCTTCCCAGTGGTTATTAGGACTGGAATTGCTATTTTCAACTGCCATTGCCTTGTTTGTTTGTTTGTTTGTTTAAAAGGAAGACAGTGATATTGCATCGGCAAATTCCCCATAGAAAGAAAGAGAGGAACAAAAGAATAATAAAGGCACCTCAACTTTTCTTCATTTATGTAGGATAGTCTTATAATATGCATCCAGATATCCTCCAGTCACACAAGCTGAAAATTGTTCCACTTTACTGCAGTTCTGTAACCATATGGGAACCAATCCTGTCTGTGTTCTGTGCACATCTAAAATTCCTGCTGAATGACCTGCCATGGGAGCGAGTTACCAGTGACCCAGGGCTGCGGCAGAAGGAGGGTGCAGGTGCGGGGGGAGAGAGCACAGGGCTGGGGCAGCAGGAGGTGTGTGTGTGTGGGGCAGTGATGGGGGGAATGAGGGAGCCCAGAGCTGGGGCGGCAGGGGGTGGGTGTGGGTGGGGGAAGAGCCCAGGGCTGGAGCAGCAGGGGGTCCGGCGAGGAGCCCAGAGCTGGGACAGGGGACAGCCAAAATTTTTTTTGCTTGGGGCGGCAAAAAACCTAGAGCCGGCCCTGACTGTATCTTCACCAGTCCTTATTCAGTTACATGCCAATGGGAAATTTTGCCTGAGGAAGGATTGTTAGGAGCTGCATGTAAAGAGTTTGACACAAGAAGCTATTTGTAGCGCACAAGTTTTATTGGTCCTACAAAACTCAGGAATAAGGCTGTGTATTCTTGAGCACCATCTACTGGCAATGTGTGCATTACCCAGTTATCTACATGTAGACAGACAATTCTGTTTTATAGAGAACTCCTCAATAAGGATTTCTTGATTTGAGCTTTGTTGAACAGGCCTAAATCATATGGCTGTCTTTACTATATGGACAACTGTCCAACTGTGGATAAGACTGAGCTCCTGTACATCTAATTTAAGTAGGGTGCCCATATTTCCCTATGCTGAATACGGGACACCTGGTAAAATTACTCATATTCAAGTGAGTTCAACAGCAATCAGAATTATGTAGTACTAATGTTCAAATTAACATCAAGTTGACTGAGCCCCCTTTAAAAAGAAATACTATGTAGTTGGATTCTTTTTATTTACCTTCTTATCTTTGAGGCTTCAGGGTTCACATAGGGAGGGGTGACACACACACCCCTACCCCCACACACACACGGGAAGAGGTGACACACACACATTCCCGTACACACGTCTCACACAGTGGGAGTGACCAGCTGACCCAACTCTCCCTGCCAAGCACTTGCCGCCCTCCATGCCTGGCTGGGCCCCCGGGACTGACCCACCTCTCCTGGTACCTGGTGCCATGTCTTCCTGAGGCAACGTGTGGGTGGGCGACACTCAGGGTCACATTCCCCTCATCCCAGATTTCTGCCAGGGTTCACACTAGAACATGGCACGGCACTGTGTGAGAGGGAAGGAACCGGAGCTGCTTCCAGCCGCAGGGGAGGAAGAGAGGGGGAAGGGATGACCTGGCCTGTGTCTTTGCAGAGCAGCTCATCTCTTCTTCTTTGTTCCCCCAGTCCCCACTCCCCTCCCAAGGGTGGAGGCAGCTTGTCCCTTCCTGCCCACACAGTGTCAAAAGGCAACTAACACCTCCAGGCTGCTGCTGGCCACCGACATAACCCAGCGGCCTCCTGTCCCGCCTCCCGCCCCCCAGCTACAGCACAGGCAGGAAGCAGTTAAGCCCTAAGGATGCATTGGGCACCAGGGCCCAGGGAACCTGACTGCAGGGGCTTCAGCGAACCTGGCCAGAGAGGTGGCTCAGCAGGGGTGGGTGCCTAGGGGATGGAGCAGCCCTGCAGGGTGGGGCAGGGTGGGGGGGTGAAGAAGGTTCTAAGCTCCTGCCCCAAGGACTGCTGTGCAGCCTGCGGGTTCGGGGCGTGAACAGGCTGGAAATCGCTTCCCTCCCCCTGCTGCCCCAAGAGCTTAGCTGAGGGGCTGAGAGGCTTCCCCGTGCCCATGGTACATGGGGCTTTGGCACATGCAGGCCTCAGCTCCTCCTGGCCAGCGCCCAGGGCCGGAGGGTCTTGGGCTTTCCCGGGGTTGCTGGCCCAGCCAGAGGCAGTGGGGGAAGGAAGGAGCCTGACAGGCAGGCTGTTGGTGAACTGAGCGCTCTGACCACGGGCTGGTTCACCGCACAGCGCTGGGGGCGGGACACACCCCACCGTGGGGATATGGAGGAGCAGTGGGGCTGGAGGGCTGAAGGGGCAAAGCAGGGAGAGGACAGCGAGAGGAGGAGCATGTAAAGGGCCGATGGGTGGGCAGCAGAGGCAACGTGTAACCGGCTGCTGCCTGGCACCTGCCCGCACTCCCCAGCCACCACAGTGCACAGCCTGTGCCATCCACAAACGGGATGTGGGGGTGGAGCTCTGCTGGCCAAGAGCCAGGACACAGCAGGGGCTGCACTGATGGACCAGCAGGGGGAGCAGCCATCCCTGCACGCTGCAGCTTTGCCCTGCCACCAGCCTGGCACACCCACTCCCATCGTTGGTCACTGGACCCCACCACTTAATGCTGGTGGGAGGCGGCTGGCGAACTGGGATCTGGCCAGCAGCAGGACTCACCAGTACTGATGGGGAGGAGACAGAAAATACAGGACAATTTGCTCATTTTAAACAAAAAGTTGGGACACCTGCAGGAGGACTTAAATAAGGGACTGTTCCTTTCAAAATGGAATATCTGGTCACCCGAAATTTAAGGCAGATTTGAATTCCAGTCTCCAGTGATGAAAGGCTAATATATTAGCTCATTGCGTCACTTACCCACTGCAACTGGATCCATGCATGCAGACCACTGCACCCTGCAAGAGCCTGCAGTAGGACTCTGTATGGATGGATGGGTCTTGCAGATCCTGTTGCAGGCTTGGGGTCAAGAACTTTTTTGTCCCCTTCAAAAGCAATTTTGTATACCAGGAAATTCCAAGCACTGACCAAACCTTGTCTTGAGACAAGCTGCCTTCAGTTCTGTGAAGATCCCAATAAATACAGGACTGAATGTACCACTGAGGCACAGTGCTAAACTGATACACGACTCTGTGCTCCTGTGACAGTTGGTTATTTAGCTGTGGTTGTTCAGATGCTGCCAAGACTGCAGCTGAAGTGCTGATTAACCCCAAAAACAATTGATACCCAGGACATATGTAGGAAATGATCCAAATTTTATGGGTGGTAAGGGAGAGTTTGTGTGAAACTTACACACACAAAAACTACATTTAGTTGAATAGTGTAATTATACTGTGGTGGAGACATTACTCAGCTGCTCTAATTCACAGCAGTGATATCAAACCCAGGAGTTACAACATTTTTAGGATGTTCCATAGTTGAAGCTGCCCGGGTAGCAACTTCAAGAGAAGATGCTATGGGTTCAGTTGCTGCTTCAGTCTTAAGAGTGAAGGAGAAGTTAAGTGAAAAATGAAGAGGTGCAAAAAGCAAGCCTCCAAAACAGTTCAGATCCACTCTCAATCAAACTGAAATACAAGGTTATATTAAGTATCAGGGGGTAGCCGTGTTAGTATGTATCTACAAAAACAACAAGGAGTCTGGTGGCACGTTAAAGACTAACAGATTTATTTGGGCATAAGCTTTCGTGGATAAAAACCTCACTTCTTCAGATGCCTAGGATCTGAAGAAGTGAGATTTTTATCCACGAAAGCTTATGCCCAAATAAATCTGTTAGTCTTTGAGGTTATATTGCCATCTCGTGGTTTCTGGAGATAGCAGAACTCAAAAGAGTTACGGTTCTCAAAACCACAGCATAACCTTGCAGGGATCACTACCAGTTTATTCTCTCTCTAATATATTACACCCTTAAATTCAGACATAATATTTTTGGCTGAAACAGGGTCACATGACAATGTTTTTCACTATTGCTATCCTACCCTTGCTATTGCTAAATGTAGTAACTAGCGAGACACCGGCTAGGACACAGTGACATGACCTTGTAACATATGATGAGCAAGCCTCACTACACAAGAACAACTCTGATGCAGCAGCATTTTTAATCACACGATTTTTTTTACCGTCTCTTTTCAGATATTTAAGCTTATTCCAACCTCTGTACACTATTTGGGGTACATTTCCTTACTCTTCTGCTGCTTTTAGGCCCTTCAACATACTAGAGAGAACATAAATTTGGTGTGGGGGCAGGGGAGAGAAGGGAGCTGGGACAAAAGCAAATATTTAAAACACACCTAGGGACACCTAGACTTGTCCCCAATGTTCTGAATAAAAAATATGTTTTAAAGAGAATGTGAGGTACAGCCATTAACATTGAGACAATTCTCTGTTACACTTCCCCAACCGGGTTGCTGTAGTTCCTACTAGATTGCTAATACTGGTAATGAGGGGCATATTATATAATCAGAGAGTAACTGAAGCTACACATAGCATTGTATTAGTTACATATGACTACTTAATTCTGTGCAAATCTTTTGTCGCAGCCCTGCAGCTCTTCTCATGTATTTCCATGATACAATCATATAGATTAATAAATGTTCAGACCAGAAGGGACTATTACAATCATCTAATTTGTTCTTCTGTATAACACACGCTGTAGAATTACACACAGCAATTTCTGCATCAAGCCACAACTTTTGGTTGAGCTACAACATATATTATGGAAAGATATTCAGTTTTAATTTAAAGACTTCAGGTGTTCAAGAATCTACCCCAATCCTTTGGTTAATTGATTCAAAGGTTAATCACCCTCATTCTTAAAAATTTGCACCTTATTTCCAGTTTGAATTTGCCTAGCTTCATCTTCCAGCCATTGGCTCTTTTTATGCTTTATTTCTGCTAAAGTAAACGACATCTACAGTCAGAAATCTCTTCAGCATATATGTACAACCTAGGGCCATCATACATATTTAGGGACACTACATATGTAGCTACATAAATATAGTAAAAGTATCTGTTCCTAAAATCTATCCAGCTCCCTTTAGTTGTTTTGGAAGTGTTAAGAGGTTTTAAAGTTCTCTTTTATTCCTCTTTAACAATGTTAACTTATCCATGTAAGTACATTTTAGTTAGAATCCAATCATCCTCTTTAATTCACACACAATATAGCCTGGCCTCACTCCATTGCCTGCTCCTCATAAGTATCCCCAGGCTCAAACCAATCATTTAGCACTCATTCCCACACCCATATTCTCCCACTGAAAAAAATGAGATCTTAACTTTCTCATTGTTTGCCCTTCTGAACATTTATTAATCTATATGATTTCTCCTGACCTCTCTTCCCAGTCCCCACTAATTCTTCTTAAGAGCATGTGCTCTTCCCCCTTTGCCTCTACAAATTCTCTTTACACCCTCATTTCTTCTCGGTCTGAATTCCCCCCAGTTCTTCTACCCCTCACAAAGTGCTTTTCTAGCAGTTCCCTACAATTCTCCTTCACCCCATTTCTCTACACCTACAGGTATATACTCTCACCTGTTAGGTTAGGGCCAGTTAGACAGGCAGAACTGCAGGGTCGCAATGCATGGAAGAGACGATGGTATTTGGAGGAATAGAATTATCAGACACATGGGTGGACGTGATATGTTGGTGAAGAGTCAACATGGCTTTTGTAAAGGGAAATCATGCCTCACCAATCTATTAGAATTCTTTGAGGGTGTCAACAAGCATGTGGACAAGGGAAATCCAATGGCTATAGTGTACTTGGACTTTCAGAAAGCCTATGACAAGGTCCATCACCAAAGGGCCTTAAGCAAAGTAAGCAGTCATGGGGTTAGAGGGAAGGTGCTCTCGTGGATCAGTAACTGGTTAAAAAATAGAAAACAAAGGGTATGAATAAATAGTCAGTCTTCACAGTGGAGAAAGGGTCGCTCAAGGATCTGTACTGGGATCACTGCTTTTCAACATATTCATAAATGTTCTGGAAAAAGGGGTAAACAATGAGGTAGCAAAGTTTTCAGATGATACAAAATGACTCAAGATAGTTAAGTCCAAAGCTAACTGCAAAGAGTTACAAAGGGATCTCACTAAACTGTGTGACTGGGCAAGAAAATGGCAGATGAAATTCAGTGTTGATAAATGCAAAGTAATGCACATTAGAAAACACAATCCCAACTATGCATACAAAATTATGGGGTCTAAATTAGCTGATACCACTCAAGAAAGAGATCTTGGAGTTATTGTGGATAATTCTCTGAAAACATCTGCTCTGTGTGCAGCGGCAGTCAAAATAGCTAACAGAATGTTGGGAACCATTAGGAAAGGGATAGAAAATACCATAGTACCTCTCTACAGATCTATTGGATGCCCACACTTTGAATAGTGTGTGCAGTTCTGGTTGCCCCATCTCAAAAAAGATATATTACTATTGGAAAAGGTACAGAGAAGGGCAACAAAAATGATTAGGGATATTAAACAGTTTCCATATGAGGCAAGATTAAAAAGACTAGGACTGTTCATTTTAGAAAAGAGATGACTGGGGAGGGAGGGGGAATATGACTGAGGTCTATAAAATCATGAATGGTGTGGAAAAAGTGAATAAGGAAGTGTTATTTACTCCCTTCACATAACACAAGAACCAGAAGTCACCCAATGAAATTAATAGGCAGCAGGTTTAAAACAAACATAAGGAAGTACTTTTGCACATAACACACAGTCAACTCATTGCCACGGGATGTTGTGAAGGTCAGAAGTATAAGTGGGTTCAAAAAAGAATTTCATAAGTTCATGGAGGATAGGTCCATCAATGGTATTAGCCCACAAGGTCAGGGACGCGACCCCATGCTCTGGATGTCCCTAAATCTCTGTTTGCCAGAAGCTGGGACTGAATGACAGGGGATTGGTCACCTATCAATTACCCTGTTCTGTTCTTTCCTTCTGAAGCATGGGGCACTGGTCACTGTTGGAAGACAGGATACTGGGCTAGATGGCCCATGGGTCTGACCCAGTATGGCCATTCTTATGTTCACCACTGCTGTTAACTCTCCATGCTTTGTTCAGCAGATTATCAAACCAACATGCCAAAGCCTAATGCTTATATCAAAATTTTAAACAAAATAATTGTATCAATCTCAATAAGTATTTATTTTTTTGGCAAACAGCTGAGGTCAAAAGCAGCAAATCTGAACATACAATGTTAGACAAAGCAAACCTTTAATTTGATACATGCTGTTGTAAGATTCAAGCGAATATCAAAATCAGTGTGGAAGGGGAGACATAGACATAATAACTAAGCTCACTCAGCTTCCTAAATAGTTCGCACACATTCAGAAAGTTCACGTTAGTTACATTTTGTACTTGCATGTTTATTTACATAGAGACAGAATCACAAATTAAAGAGCTTCATCTCACACTCTAACCTCGGGTAATATTCCTAGTATTTGTAGGATTGGTCTTTAGTGGTACAGCAGGATTGGATCCAAATGTGTAGTACCAGAGACATTCTGGTGTCTTTTTTATTATATTAAAGTCTGCATGTTACAAGAAATGTCAACAAAAACAAAACACTGATAAATCCTACACTCCTTAGTCAGGCAAACTCCCACTGACTTCAGTAATTGGACCCATTATTGGTATAATGTTATGGCTTCGCTCAAGTTTCTTGTAATACAATCTTTCTATCATATTAAAAATTAACGTCAGTTAGAGTTTTGCTTGCTAGGGAACGTAGTATTGGAGCCACTATCAAAAGTGATTGCCTTACCACCCCCAATATTAATAAACAATATGTAGGGCCTGATTTTGATCTTACCTACATTGGTGTAAATCAGGATTAACTATCAAAGTCATTTGAGTTACTCTGGGGTAAAAATCAGTGTGAGATCAGAATCAAGCCTGTTATTTTCATACCCATCTCGATTCTTCTACCTGGAGCTACTTTCTCATGATTTCATGTTAATGTCAGACAGGTCAGGTCAACATTATTAATGGCCTATACAAACCAGTTTTTTCTCCATACGTATTTGTGTTTATAGTTACCATGGGCAAATCAAGGCCTTGTGGGACTGGGTACAGATCCCATGGATCTATCTGGGACAAAACCTGCAGTGACATAAATGATGGTGTAAGTTGGTCAGCAAACAGGTGTAAATGGTAAAGTAATATAACTTGCACTAACTTTGCATTGAGTGCATGGATTCTGTATCTATCTAAATTTAATTTCCTCTCCACTAATAAAGTGTGAGGCTGCTGAGTGGAGACGGACAGTGGTATTTTAAACATGTAAGTTATAACTACTTAAGAGAATGTAAAAAATAGATTTGTTATTTACAACTGAATACAAAATTGCTGTCCCTTTAAAAATGCAGCTTCTAGAATTAGGAGCAAAAGAACTGTAAATAAATTTTAAAAAGTTTAATCCTTGATGACCCCCTTCCTGGTATGGTAGCTCTCCCAGTGAGTGTCACTGTCAGCAATGAAATGGGTGCCTGGATATCCTGACTCTGTATATCAAGGAGTTAACTCAAATGCTTAAGGATTAGTACCTTCACCAGCATTCGCAGGTCCCAGCTTCCATGTCATGTAGGTGCACAAATCCAGCATGGTATTTACTTAGAAAATGTCACTAATGAGAAGTATTGGTTAATAAAGCTAGCACTAGCGGCAGGCAGTTGAACACCCTCTAACTCGTATTTCATGTGCCTCCATCTGAAAACAAGTCTGAGTAGTGGAGTATAGGTACATATGAACTCAGGGCCATACCCTGCCATTTTTCCATGCACAGACGTGCCAGTAAAGTCAGTGAGAGTCGCACGAGGATCAATGTCAGGATATGGCCTGTGATGTCAAACAGACAACAGGCCAAATTCTGATCTTGGTTACAGAGGTCTGAACCTGGAGTAATTCCTCTAATTGATATAATAGAGATCAGAATCTGACTAACAACTTCTGCTTGTACAGTCAATGAAAGTTTTTCATTCCCTGCAATGGGCGCAAAATTAGGCCAGCACTGAACCTTTCTTTTCTGATAATCACCCCCGTGGTGTGTGTGTGTGTTACATGTTAAAAGAAAAATATATATTGAGAGAAGAGTTGTGAGCTTTAACATATTTCTAACTCTTAAAAAGACAAATTAATACGATGTGTTTAGCCGTTAGCATGCTGCAGCTCATGGTCATTGTGATACATGTAATTATTATAAGTGATCCAGTCGTCTGAACACTGGTATTCTTGATTGTACTGAAGATACTGACAATAAACTGTTTCTTTTCCCAGGAAGTAAGACGGGGAGAGTCTTTGTAAAACAGCTGCACTGAACTGATATGTCAGCTTCCTTCGGATTTTAATGATTTCCCCTGTTCTTCCATAGTTCCTCAATGCTCTGGCCATTTTCTGGTATGTCATGACCTTGCGGTTTCCCTTTCTTTCTCCCCACAGCTCTGCAAGTTTCTCCTTGTTTTTGGAAACAAACTGGAAGACACCATGGGGTTTATCCACCCACTGGATGCAGTTTGCCATATCTGGGTCACACAGAGACTCATGAAGATATTCAAACAGGCGAAGCTTTTTTCTCCCTATCAAAAAAATAAAATGCAAGTGGTCAGAGCATAACTCAGATCCATTTTGAAAGGTGGGCAGCTGCCCTATCCCTGGAAAGGAGACTTAAAGGTAAAGTCTAGGTCAAGGTAGTACCCAGTCACAGATTAAAAGGCCAGTATAACTGGAGCAGTAGAAGACCAGTGCAGATTTAATGGGGCTATAGTTGTGAGATATAGACAGACTGTGGCAATAGGGATTTGATCATTACAAGATTGATAGTGGGGTATATGGTGACCATAAAAAACACTTGGCACTTTAGTAGCTGGCCTCAAAAGCGGCAAATCGAACAAGATATTTAGATAGACTTCTAATGAGTGCTGGGGGGAGCCCATAGTCAAGGTACACATTGAAATCAATGCCATGGAGCAATGCAGGAAAGAGGTTCTGAATGGAACCGGTCAGAATAGTTAGGTAAAAGGGTGTTGTTGTTGTTGTTGAAATATGCTGTTTTGTCAAAGCCAAAACAATTTGGGTTCAACAAATCGATTCTGACCAACTGGGAAGGTTTCTGAGGTCCAGGGTGGACTTGCTGGTCAATTCAAGAGAGAGATCGGAATCAAAACCCTGACCTTTATGATCACAAAATAGGCGTTTGACACAATTCCATTTCACAAAAATGTTTGAAAGTTTTTGTTTTCATTCCAAGGTAGAACTAAAACAAATTTTAATACCTCAAAAGTTGTCGTGAAACAGAATTGTCATCCTCCAGCCACCTCTGGTTCTGGAGGCTTAAGGTAGATTACTAGGAAACAGGCTTAACTCCAGGGCTTTAAAGTTGCTTTTCTCTGAAGTGTTTCTAGTTCCATGCTCAGAGCCAGCTAGACAGGGGATGAGAAGCCAGTGTAAAGAAGTGGGACTTAGGGCAGGTCTACAATAAAAGCGCTACATTGGTGTAGCTGCGCCACTGAAGCGCGTCTGGTGAAGATGCTCTCTGCCGACGGGGGAGCACTCTCCCATTGGCATAATTACTCCACCTCCTTGAGAGGCGGGAGCTATGTTGTTGGGAGAGTGTCTCCAGCCAACATAGCACTGGTGTGGACAGCGCTTAGGTTCCTGTAACTTGAGTCGCTCAGGGTGGTGGTGTCTTTTTCATACCCCTGAGCGACTTAAGTTAGATTGACTTGAGCGGTAATGTAGACCTGCCCTTAATTTTATTGAACACGGGGGGAAAATGTGGGGAAGGGAGAGTCTATGCAGAAGTTCCACTTTAACCAAAGCTAAAGCTAATACAATTTGGGGTGATTGTTTTAAACTAGGAGAGGGGAAGCTGACAGTTGCCCAGGAGCACTTAGTCTAAGCCAAGACATCTGCTAGGGATGACGGTAACCCTGCATCTGGTAAAAAAAAGAATAGGACAGCTGTACTGGAGGAGGAACCACTTGAGCTCAGAGGTACTTTCCAGAAAAGTAACAGGATGTCAGACTAAGGAGTTAATTAAAAATAGGCATACAGCTATGTAGCCTATAGGACTCATGTTATCTAAACAATATTATTAACCTCCCTAAAATCAGGCAACAGCTAGAAACAAATACTCTGCTACCACAATGAAAAGTTTAAAAGCAAAAATAAGTGAACTAGAATGTCTGGCAATGGAAGAGGGCCCAGGACATAATAGGCACTTCTGAAACTTGGTATAATGACAAAAGTCAAGGCACCCTGGCTAGAAACTATACAGGAAGTTGCAGCAGTAGCACTATCATTAACAAATTCCATATAATAAAGTTAAAAGTTTGGAGTGGAAAATCATTATGGATA
Source organism: Trachemys scripta elegans (assembly GCF_013100865.1). Taxonomy (NCBI): domain Eukaryota; kingdom Metazoa; phylum Chordata; order Testudines; family Emydidae; genus Trachemys; species Trachemys scripta. The sequence continues at coordinate 99,356,829 of NC_048298.1, forward strand.
CAAATCCCAAATCAGAATAGAAATATACTAGTAGGGTGTATAGTTCTGGTCTCCTGAACAACAGAAGGATATTGAGTACACAGGGTTGAAAGAGAGCAAACAGGCAACTTAGTCTAATAAAAGAATAATAATCAAATGTATCTTCAACTAACAACATGTAAAATGGTCAAGTATTGCATTAGGATAAGTTTTAGAGAGGCCATATTTCCATATTTTTAGCGATTGCTTCTTGGAATACTGAGCTCTAGTGTGCGCCGGAGGAGAGAGGCTATTATTGACTTAGTCCCAAAGAGTTTATTCAAGAAGTAACTATAATTGAACCACTAGGTCATAGTGACCAAAGTATAATCAAGTTTAACATCAGTCAGCAAGGGAACATAGCAAAAGCTGGCACTCTGAGATTAAACATTAGACAGGGAGATTTCAAACACAACAACAGAAAAGGGAAGCTCCTCAAGAAGACCATCAAGTCAAAAAAGGAGCATTTCATCTCAGCATGAAGGCTACTTAAGTCTACCATAGCAGAGTCACAGAAGGCATGCTTACCCCTAAACAAAAACAAGCAGAAAGGCAAGAAAAACAGAGTGGTTAAATTGCAAGGTGCATGAGGTAATTCAAGCCAAACCAGATATCCTTCAGAAAATGGAAATCCAACTCTAATGAAGTCAATAGAATGGAGTATAAACTATGGTAAAATGCACAATAGAATTTAGGAAAGCTAAAAGGGAATTTGAAGAGCAAATAGACAAAGACATACAATAAATTAAAAATTTATTTAGGTATATCAAAAGCTTACCAGGGAAATGATGAGTCTGCTGGACCACAGGGAATAAAAGAAATAAACAAAGTGGATAAGTGGACATTTACAGAGAGCTAAATGATTTCTTAGCACTGGTCTTCACCACAGATGATTTACCTTTTTTCAGGTAAGGAGGTGGTATTGTCCAAGACTGAGATATCAAAAGATGTATCTATACTTGGAAAATGACAATATTCTAGTAGAGTAACATTTTGATATAGAGGGTTCTATAAATCACTCAGATGGCTAGATTATTCCAGTCTTTTTGCTATCTGTCTGCAGACCTCAGATCTTAATTAATTAAGCCCTCTGGGAGTTGTATTCCAGTAAATATTACATCAAAAGATTAATTAAATTTCTCCTGGTAATAGTAAAGTAAAGAATTGAGGAAATAATGAAAGAAGCATGATTCACCACTTCTAAAAGAAGGATTTGGAAATAACACAATGTTCACAGAAAGCAGAGTTCTTTCTACACACCTTTCCCTCCTTTTTGCTGGCTAGCAGTAGTATGCATCACTTGGTTTTCTGGAATATTCGACAGAGTGTGGTAAACAGTTCCTTCAGAATATAAATCTGTTGCACTATTCTTCAAGAAATTAAGACAACAAAGTGTTACCACCAGAAAACACCATGTGAGAAAAAGAAAACTTGAAAAGAACTGGCTCACTGGATAGCCTCACGAATCCTACCATTCGTCACATGACACACAGGAGATTTCCCCCCACCACTACTGTGTGTAGTACATAGGAGAAACAAGGTGAGTGAGGTAATATCTTTTATTGGACCAACTTCGGTTGGTGAGAGAGACAAGCTTTTGAACCACACAGAGCTCTTCTTCAAGTCCAGGAAAGGTATTCCTACCGTCACAGCTAAATAACAGATTGTTATAGCAAAAGTAGTTAGCACATATTTTAAGGGACATTCAAGGTAGAATGGTCTGTTAACACCCTCTGCAGTCATAGGACAAAAAGGGTGATTAGTGGGTTACAGATTGTAATAAACCATAAATCTAGTGTCTCTGTTCAGTCCATGATTTTTAGGCTATGTCTAAACTACAGGTTATATCAGTGTAATTTATATCGCTCAGGTGGATGAATAAATCACACACACACACACACACACACACACACACACATACGCCTCATAAATTACACTGACATAGGAACTGGTGTTGTCAGCGCTATGTTACAGAGGCTGGAGTAGGTAAGCCAACGAGAGAGCTTAGAGCGGCTACATTAGAGAGCTTTAAGCAGCACAGCTGCATTACCTCTTGGTGCATTGATGCAGCTGCGCTGCTGTAAACTCTCCTGTGTAGCCATGCCCTTAGTGTCGAGCAAAGTTATGAATTTAAGCTTCCCAGGCTCCTCTTTTGAAAGTGTTGGGTAGGTTCCCTTTGAGGATGAGGACTGAAAGGTCAGACATAGAGTGATCGCTTTGATGGAACCAGCTACCCGTGACTCTCACCAGGTCTTCCCACTGTGGAGGGGACTTTGTGGGGAAGGCAATGCAGCCTAGGGCCTATCAGCATACTATGAAGCAGACCATGGAGTAAGGGTGATGTTTTCTTTCAGTACATGGAAGACCACTCTCATTAAAAAAATGGAGAATGGTCTTGCAGGGTAGAGTTGTACCAAAGGGCCCTAACCCTAACCCCCCACCCCCCACTACTTTCCCCTCTCTAAAATTAGGCTGGTGGTGAGGCAATCACATGCACAGTACTTGGCAATCTTGCTTTCCTTCTTATAATCCGTGTCAGTCAAGAGAATCATTTAAAAACATCCTAAAATGGGGAGAGACTGGACACTGGAGTTTGTTCTTCTCAGCCTGCTGCCCAAATAATATAAAGGTAACCCTTCCCCACCTTCTTGGTAGTTTTGTCTGTTAGTTTGCACAGAGCTCCAGTGATTCACATTAATTGATGAACTGTTGTGCAAAAGGCTTAAGAATTACATCTCCATTAGTACCCTTTGATCTCCTCTAGCCAATGGTGTCAAATAGTTAATCTTGGTGCTAAAGAGAGACCATGAAACACACTGTGCAAAGATTTTCCCATGCAGTTTAAACTGAATTACTCCTGACTAGGCAGGCACCAAGTTTATAATCTGCAAGGGAGTGCTCCCCCCGGCTCTGCCCAGACCTCACCCCTACTCCACCCCTTCCCCTACCCCTTCCCCTAATGCCCCATCCCACCCCGCTTCTTCCCACCCACACTTCACATCCGCCTTGCCTCTTCCCTGCCTCTTCATGCCCCCGCCTCGCCTCTTCCTGCCCAGTTCCGCCCCCTCCCCCGAGTGTGCTGTGCCCTCATGCCTCCTTCCCCCCCCCAGCGCCTCCTGATGCTGTGAAACAGCTGATCTGTGGCAGGTGGTAGGCACTGGAAGGGAGGGGAAGGTGCTGATTGGTGGGGCCCGCCGGCAGGCAGGAGGCGCTAGGGGGAGGGAGAGGTGTTGATAGGAGGGCTGCTGGTGGGTGCTAAGCACCCACCATTTTTTTCCCATGGGTGGTCCAGCCCTGGAGCATCCATGGAATCGGCGCCTATGAGGTTGGATTTTTGTCAGGATGTGAAATATGAACAGCCAGCTTTCATTCTTATGGTTGCTTGCTACACTGTGTGATTTACTTACTATTACATTTCTCCAGTTGTATACTGGTTCCTCTGTAGGCGGTGCTGCAGAGTAGTTTGGACTTGCTCTGAGATGAGGATGGTGGTTGATTAAGGTCGGGCAATTTTTATAATCTACTTGAGAATTTGGAAAAAAAGAGAATGAGTGAGAAAAGGGAAGAAAAGGAAATAATTTTTGTTTAAATCACCTAAATCTTCCTTACAGGTCTACCATTTTACCTTGTCCTTCTCTGTCTGCCTTCTAGATTATAAATTCTCCAGAGCAGGGATTCTCTTAATATTGGTGGTTTATCCAGCACCAAGCATATAGTAGTCATATACTAAGACTAATAATAATAATGTCACTAGGTTGTTGGTTTTTTTAGTTTGACAGAAAACAGAATTCATGAAAAGAGGCTCATTGATCAATATAAAATAGTTTGGATAATAAAGAAAAGGCCCATGTTCACCAACAGGGCCGGCTTTAGGAAGTGCGGGGCCCGATTCGGATACCCGGTGGCAGTCTGGGTCTTTGGCGGCACTTCGGCGGCGGATTCTTCACTCGCTTCAGGTCTTCCGCAGCACTGAAGGACCCGCTGCCAAAATGCCGCCGAAGACCCGGAGCGAGTGAAGGACCCGCCGCTGAAGTGCCGCCGAAGAGCCGGACCACCGCTGGGTGAGTAAAAATTAAAAAGTTAGGCGCTCTTCTTTCGGGCGCGGGGCCCTCTTAGGCGCGGTGCCAGATTGGGGGGAATTGGCCTAAAGCTGGCCCTGCTCACCAAATATAATGATGAAAGCAGGGAACATCATAGAAGACTAAAACAAATGTTAGAATTGTTAGAAAGGAAAAGAATATTTTGTACACTTTCTATGCAGATGTCCATCAGTACAGCCAAGTGGAATGAAATAATAAATAGAATTCTGTAAGCATGATTTTAGGCAGTTCCATCCTATTGATCTGAAAATCTTCATAATGAGGGGCCTAGAGAATGTTACTAATCTAAATGAACTACAGGGAAAATATTCCTGTGGTGTGAGCATCTGCAATGCCAAAAAGAATTTACACTGAAATAACTAAAGTCCTCAGGATGTTTAAAGATAGCATAAGGGAACACTGGGTTGATACATCTGGAAACAATTACACACTGTTTAAATGAACAGAAGACGATTTTGAAGGGATATGCTTATTGCATTTTGAAATATGGGCCAATCCCGAGAAGTGTGAGTTGCAAATCCTTGGCATCTTTCTGGATTGGGCCCCTATGGATTTAGACAAGATCAATACTATATATGATACAAATTATCAACACTTGTAAGAAATTATATATAATGGGTTCTTCAGCCAATGTAAATCAGCATAGAATGGAGTTACATTGATAAAAACCAGCTGAGGATCTGGCCTAATGTATATATTACTATCTATGTATTAGACCGGGGGTGGCCAACCTGAGCCTGAGAAGGAGCCAGAATTTACCAATGTACATTGCCAAAGAGCCACAGTAATATGTCAGCAGCCCCGCATCAGCTCCCCCACCCTACTCCCAGTGCCTCCCACCCACCGGCTGCCGATCAGCACCTCCCCCTCCCTCTCTGGACTTCCGGATCAGCTGTTTCATGGCATGCGGGGGGGGGGGGGGGGGGGGGGGGGGGGGGCAGGGGGGGGGGCTGGAAGGGGGGGGGGGGGGGTAGGGTCTGTGGCAGAGCCAGGGGTTGAGCAGTGAGCACCCCCTGGCACATTGGAAAGTTGGTGCCTGTAGCTCCAGCCCCGGAGTCGGTGCCTATACAAGGAGCCGCATATTAACTTCTGAAGAGCCGCTTGTGGCTCCAGAATCACAGGTTGGCCACCCCTGTATTAGACTATTATAGGTTAACATGTCAAATAATAATATATGCCTCTTGGGAGAAATCTTGGCTCATTGAAGTCAATGGCAGTTTTGACACTGATTCAATGGGACCAGGATTTAACACTTTGTCTTCCTGTTTCCCCATTATGTAAAATTAACAAACAAAAAATAGAAAAGAGCTCAAGTTGTACCGTATTTTGAGTCAAAAGACCTCCTCTATATTGCAAATCTCAATTGACAGCCTGCCACTGTTTCAAGTTTTTAAAAGCCATCATGTTTACACTTAAAACCTATAAAATCACAATTTTCTAAGAGATTATCCAGAACTTAAACATTTTTGTGCATATGTAGTAACTTATCTTCATTTGTATTTAATGGATCCATCTTAATGTAAATTCAGTGAATATAGAAATCATTTGTCCTTGAATGTTTTTTTGTTTGTTTTTGCATTGCAAATCATTGTTGTATCAATTCATCCACAGTGTAATTTGCGGGACATTTTGCAGTTAAATACATCAGGAAAACTGATAAATGGCTGCTGCACAGTAATTATGAATACGTTGACAATAAGAAACTATTGTCCGAACAAAGCAGTCTAAGGTTTTTTGTGTATAAAAAATTAAAAATGATAAAGTATAATGAAAATAATTGTTTTTACCTGGTGAATACTGAATCTCACCATCAGAATGTTGCTGTAACACCTCTAAGGCATCTTCAAAGGCTTGACCCAATATGTCTTGGTCAGAATAATTCTGTAAGAACAATAGGTTTTCTGCTTGAAATCAACAAAGAACAGCTTTGATACTTCAAATTCCAAGTACTTGGAAAATCCCAAATAAATAGAAAAATATAATAGATTATGCATAGAATAAACCATCCTGGAAGAATATAAATTTTGCAGATACTGACAGACTGATCCTATAACCGTTATACATGTGACTAGTTTCTGGTCTTTTGAGAAGTCTCTTTGAGATCAACAGGACTATTAATGTGAGTATAATTACTCATGAGTGCAAATGTTTCCAGGATCATGTCTTTAATTTGCAGCAAAAGTTTACAAAAAATTGTTGAATTGTTTTATAGTCTTTAATAAGAAGTTTTATATCTATAATATATTAAAATTAATGTTATGAAACAATAACATGGAAGTGGCTTAACATGTGACACACAAATTAGGAACCGAAGGCTACAATATTGTAAAGAAGCATATAGGAAGCCACATTGTGGAATTTTACAAAACCACTTTTTGCCATTTGTATGGCAGTTCGGTATTTTATTCAAAGTAGAGATAACAATAATTTTGCAAACTATGCAAACTCCTAAGAGTTTTCTAGTAGTAAATTGGAAGCTGTTCTTAATGAAAAATAAGAATAAAGGGACTGCAGACTTACCATTATTTAGATACCAAAGTTGCAATCCTGTTTAAAAGGAAACAATATTATTTTCAGGTATTTCAACATGACTAAAATTACTTCAGTGGAATCAATGGAGTTACTCCAGATTATTAAAAGTGCAACTCAGGACAGAATGTGAAATATTCATGTAATTTACATCATTATCGATTAAAAACCTACCTACATTTAGAAAGTGCACTTTGATTGAAATTTTTAATATAATTAATATTAAATTAGTTACAGCATTGATTTTAGAGAATTGTCTTGGATTTTGTATTAAAAATTCCACACAATTTCTCAATATTAATATTTCATGGAAGCACCACGTTACTTTCACTAAAAATATTAGTTCTGACATTATTACCTCACATATCTAACCTCTATATATGAACATTTTAGAGAAATTTTAAAGTGACTATATATTGCTATTGGCATTAAATCTTGATTACCTTAACCTCTTATTTCCCAAAGATTATTGGCCTGACTCAACTGCAGGTGTTTAAGTCTTTCTGGTTTTCAGACATCACTGAAAACAAGAATAGTTTTTTTCCCCTCATCATAATTTAGCATATGTATGCATATACATAGCCCTCCAGAGTAATTGTCAGTCCCTCAAGCAAATTAAGTTGTTTTATAAACAATGATGATAGATTAATTTTTAACCTGCTGAACATAGAATATATGTGATGTGCAGTATTATGTATAGATGGTTTCTTAGCATTTCTTTTGGCACATATAGACATATATATTTATGCAGTTTTATATAATTTTAGTTTTTGCTACCTCTCTGAAATGTGCCCTGGAATTTTTTTCAGTTTTAAGTGTAATATTCAAATTATCTTAAAAATTCAATCAATCAATATTTTACCTCGTTAAAGATTTGATCCTGCTCCATTGAAAACAGTGAAAGTTTTGACACTGACTTCAATGGAAGTAGAATTAAGCTCTGTAAGAGAATCTGGATGAGGTATTTAAATATAAATGAGAAACAAATACTTTGTTCCTAACTGACCGTAAAGATCTGACCTGTTAAATACACTCCTGTAAACAAGTAGCATTGTATTTTAAAATGTATAGCAAGGTACTGTCTAATTTTATAGATGTCTTTTAAACCCTTCCTGACTAAATTGTTTGTTACCATATATGTGATTCTGAGGATCTAAACAAAAAGAGTGAAATCCTGGCCCAACAACATCAATGGTTGTTTTGCCATTGACTTCAGTGAGATCAGCATTTCTCCTCAATGTCCTGTCTCTGTAACATACACAGGAAGGACCAAATTGCTCTTTGGTATAAAACTATTGATTTTGATTTCAGAGGTAACTGAAGACAGATTTTGGCCCTGGTATTTGTTGCATACTGAGCTTTAGAATTGATTTTAAAGGCTTGATCTGCATTGCTGAAATCCATGGGAGTTCATATTTAAAACCAGCATTCCTGGCATTTTAATTAACATACATTTCTTAAAATGGAGCTGTTTTATCCCACCAAAACTCCAGACTAGTAAGTGGTAAAGTTGATTACATTGCTACAATAATTGATGGCTTACATAGCCTAACCAGGTAAAATACTGGTAACCACTGAATGACTGTACCGTTTGCAGAGCTGAAAACAGAGAAACCGAGAGAAAAAAAATCTGAACACTTACCTAAAATAGAAACTTCACGTACAACACAAAGAACCAGTTATATAAATAATGAAGGACTGAATTATTACAGCAATAGGCTGGCAGAAAGGTTGCATTAAATAGCTGATTTTGGGGAAGTGCTTCAACTAGGGGTTTTTGTTTTGTTTTTGAGCAAAGGTGCAGCACAGTGCCATCATAGTTTTTAGTTTTGCATAGGGCAATAGATAGAATGACTATGTGCTGCAGAATGGTTTTTCCAAAAGAGTAGCAATTTACTTTGGAATAAAGTAAAGAGTTTAAACTATTGCTTAAAACGTGCAAAATTATAAGCAATTAAAACTCATTCTGTGTGACTGTGGAACAACCTTGTAAAATTGTCATGAAAATGTTACAGCCCAGGTACAAAATTTGCTTGCCTTCCCTTTGCCATGATGATTGGGGTGAGATGTTGGAGTGGAGAGAGAAGTGAATATTGTCCCAGCCATACCGGAAGAAAGACAGGAGGCAATGGATGTGGTTTAATTAGCCCACAACCTTATTCACTTAAAATACCTGATAATAAATTATACAGTGCAGGTCATAATTTCCTTAATTGTTCCCCCCAATTTGGGATGGCTGCTCTCAGCCCTCCCCCTGCCCAACCTGGTCCCAGCCAGCCTGTTGCTGGGACCCTGCTGCCATCCCCTTGTATGAGGTTTAAGGGGTCTGGAAAAGGAGAGGGGTTGGCTCCCTGTTGTACCAGATGTTAGGAGTACTGAACCCCCTTTCCTCGGCTTCCTTAAGGGAGCTTTTCTCTAAATTCCTATCCAATCTATTTTATCCGATAACCTTCCGTAACTAGTGCCTATACTCGACATCTGTCACAGCAATGTGCCAATTAGTTTGGATGTCTCCCCCACCGTCCGCCAGATTCACCAATATTTACCAATTCCTTCCCTACTATTGGACAAAAATACATCTGCTCCCCAGTCAGATGGGTGTGCTCCCACCCATCCTGAATAACTGTGCCCAATAAGATATGTGCAGACGAGTAATTACCAATTCCTCTGGATCACACATGAATTTATACATCTCCCAATTTACGTGCCTCCTGGCCTTATCGTGAAGGCTTTGTGGCTCCATGCCATACCCTCCACTGCCACATTTCAGACCAAATAATTGTCATAATAACCCAGGAAAAAATCCTGGATCTGCCCCGAATCCCTCTTAACTTTGATTATCAAGTCAACCCACTGACGTGCTCCTAAATCATTGTGAAGTGAAAAATAATCATGTCTGGGCCCAGATCCACAAAGGTATTTAGGCTCTTAACTTCCACTGATTTCAATGGAAGTTAGGAGCCTAAATACCTTTGTGGATCTAGGCCCTGGTGTCTGCAGTCATGGTAACACATTTTACTCATCCATCAATCTTCCCTGAGAGGGTGACCTTCTAGGATTCTGCTAGTAGAATTTTAGAAATTGCTAGTAGAGTCTAACGATTGTGCCCAACTACCTTTCCCCAACAATGGGCCAGATCCTCAGCTGGTATAAATAATCATAGTTACATTGGTTTCAATGCAGTTATGCCAAGTTACACCAGCTGACGATCTGGCCCATGTATAAATTAGGAAGAAAGCTTCTAAGATATAGAAAGATCTAAATCAAAATTCTTGCTGGGTACAGTCCAGCGCTCCTGATTTTTGGGAAAGTTCCTCTTCTCACTGGGATCTAGGTAGCTAACTTTTCAGAAACAGACCCATCTATTTTGGCATGTTTTCCAAATTGCCCTCCATTGCATGCCATGCAGTGCTGTAAAATAGCAGGTTTCAGAGTAGCAGCCATGTTAGTCTGTATCCGCAAAAAGAACAGGAGTACTTGTGGCACCTTAGAGACTAACAAATTTATTAGAGCATAAGCTCTAATTTATTATGCTCTAATAAATTTGTTAGTCTCTAAGGTGCCACAAGTACTCCTGTTCTTTTTGTAAAATAGTATTCACCCAGATGAGCCAAGCACTGTCTTTAACAAGTTCAATGTAAAGCTCACATAAGTAGAATGACTGTCAATTAGTAATACTACACATGACTCTGAACTGTGAGTATAACTGATTTGCAGACAAAAGTATCTGTGGGTGCCAAATACAAGGGCAATTTTGCAAAACTAAACCTTCAAGATATCTGACATTTTTTCCTAGAAAAATACAGTACAGTAATAGTTCAGTGTTGGTGTTTTAAACCTAGAGTTTCATTTTTACAAATTATTCTGATCTGACTTGTGTTTTTAAAGGAAAATAAACAGCAAGAAATATTCGTAAAATTGTGAATCATAACTCAGTGTGTGATGTGGGACTAAAGCTGATTAAGCAATTAGCTTCCTGTTCATCTGCTCAAGTTTATGAAATAGTTAAACTTACAGTTTTGCTCTGTAATGTGAGACTAAAACAAGTTCTATAGTTTACCCCTTTCTTGCAACAGAAACATAGTGACAAATCTTTTCAATTGTATCAGATTTTTAAAATAAGAATGAGCTCTAAAATATGTAGAAGAAATTTGCCATATTTGTACCTGTTTATATAGCATTAATCCAGAACTCTACAGGCAGATTCTGACCTCAGTTACACCAGAGCAAACTCTGAAAAAACAATGTTTAAGTTAATGAAATTAGACAGGTGTAACTGACATTAGAATCTGGCCCCATGGGTGCTAGAACAATGTGTATAGTGGGGGTGCTGAGAGCCACTGAATCAAACTGTAAATCCTGTGTATAATGGAAACCACTTCAAGTCAGGGGGGTGCGGCAGCACCTCCAGCACCTCTAGTTTCAGCACCTATGACCAAATTCTTGCTGTGTTCTTATCAGCTAGAAGTGCTTGTTGACAGATAAGTGATGCATTATTGCAGGAAATATTGTGGCCTGCACTTGTATCTAAGTCTGCATTCAGGTTGTTATTATTCCATATCACAATTACCCCTGTGTTGTTCATCTTGGCCATGGACTTGTAGTGAAATTGAGAGAGGGTCAAAGATAGAGGTTTACAATGTTAGTCCATAAAAATTAATCTCTCTCTTAAATTAAGTTGCCTGGTCCGTGTCATCTCATTGACGATACCAGATCATATTGTAAAGAAGGTGAATAACACTCATTTTCTGTTTTCATATAGGATGGTAAAACATAGTATGATCATAACTGCAGTTCTTGTTTTGTATGGTGGACTTAAACTCCCTAATTTATTTGGAGAATAGCACTTTCAATCTTCTACATGTTTTGAGCTGCCAGTTAGGACTTAATCTTACTCCTTTTGAAGTCTATTGGAGTTTTGGATTTGTAATGTAAAGAGTGTCTCAAACTCTGTGCTTCAGCTAACATTGGGTATCATTATTAAAAAGAATATACCACAAGAATACTGGAGTACTAGCATTCACAATATTCAGAAAGCTTGTCTAGACCAACGTGCCAGTCTCAGCCAGGTCAAATGTATCCATGGGCTGTATTGTATTCTCACACAATTGTATGAGTATATTGCCAACATATTGGCTGGAGGCAAAAGAGACATGAGTTCTTTGGAAGATGGCAGGTATAAAGTGCAAAGATTTTAACACAGATGAAGAAGTTATAAGGAGAGTGGGATGTGAAGTCTGGGTATGGGATTGGCTGCAATCAAAAATATTATGATGGTGGGGACACTGTAGAAGACAAACAGATGACAGGATGCCAAAGAACATAATGCAAATGCAGCCAAGGTCAGTCAGGCCTAGAGGCTGACCACCAACTAGGTGGCAGGACATTGTGCACAGGGACATGACCAGGCTGGGTTTAATGGAGGAACAAGCTACGGACAGGAATGAAAGGCAATGCTGTAGTGCTCTCTATATCTGTAAAGATGCTTTGGGATGAACAGATTATTGACCAACAGTCAGCATTAAATGTGACAGTAAGAAACATATATATATTTACATGAACTGTGAATGTCCTTTTATCATAGATAGATATAGTATCTGAATGTTCTCTAAGAAATGTATTTCTGTGCATCTATAATGTGTCATTGTATTAGGTATAAATACTCATGTGAATATGGTAATTGTTATTATTCTATAATATCATATCTATATCTCCATTTTACATGTGCCTTCATATAGAACTAGCCTGGAGTCTACATCAGTTAACTGAATGTGCTTTCAGTCTTTGCAAGTCTAAAGACCTTTGAAAACAAAAACTTCTAAAATACTAGACTGGTGGGAAAATTGTAAATTCGAAGGATGACTTCTTTCTTTTGCATCACTGAGGAAATGATACTAGAATAGCCTTAGGTTTTCTAAAGTCTCTTGTTCTATGGAGGTAAATATTTAGGGCCATTATTTCAAATATAAGTGTTCAAGTTGCACTTGAAAAATATGCTTGTGTGAATACAGAGAGGTGACTAGGTGTGCAAAATATGTAATTGCACATGGAAAACAGGTACTTGCATGCACAAGATGGGAATTGCCTGTACAATGCCCTGAGTGGCAATTGAAGCAGCATATTTTGCATGGGAAGTTATCTGTTTGCACCCAGCACGTACCCATTGCATACACAATTTTTTTTTTTAAAATTAGGCCCTTAAAGCTCTCCTCAGGCTTGCTAATAACAATTAATAATAATGTTTAGCACTTGCCTGGTGTGCTTTTTTATTACTATATCTCAATGTGGTTTACAAAGGTGGGTAAATAACATTATCCCCATTTTACAGATGAGGTAAATGAGGTATATAGAGAGAAAATGAACTGCCCAAGGAAGAGCTGGGAATAGCACTCAATTATGCTGACTTCCAGTTCCAGATCCTGTCAACTGGATCACAGTACCTCACTCTGTGCTGAATTCTCTCTCCCCTTGATTTCTGATGGTAAAATTATCACACTGATTATATACTGCAAAAAAAAAATCCATATCAGCAAGTCTCAGAGCCTGGACCAACTGACTCAGGCTTGGGGGGCTCATGCTACAGGATTAAAAATAGCAGTGTAGACTTTTCCACTCTGGTTGGGCTCTGAGACCCACCTCCCCTCACAGGCTTTCAGAACCTGGGCTCCAGCTTGAGCGAGAACATCTACACTGCTATGTTTAACTAGGGTTACCATATCTCATAAATAAAAAAAGAGGACCCTCCATGGGCCCTGGCCCCACCCATTTCCCACCCCTAGCCCCGCCCAAACTCCGCCCCTTCCCCACCCTAACTCCGCCCCCTCCTCCCTCCCACTCCCAGCCAGGGGGAAAGGGCTGCCCCAGTGCTACCAGCTTCATGGTTTCCCGGGCAGCCCCCAGACCCTGCGCCCCCAGCCGGCGCTTCCCCAGCACAGCTGGAGCCCGGGAGGGGAAGCGCCCAGCCGAGGGCACAGGGTCTGGAGGCTGCCCAGCAAACCGTGAAGCCGGTAGCGCTCGGGCTTTGGGCAGCCCCTATGCCTCCGGACCCTGCGCCCCCAGCCGGGCACTTCCCCTCCCGGGCTACGGCGGCGCAGGGTCTTGAGGCACGGGGCTGCCCGAAGCCGGTAGCTCTCGGGCAGCCCGGCTCTTAAACAGAGCCTCCAGCGGCTGTGGCTCTGTGTAACTGACAC
>NC_048298.1:99370886-99386629 GCF_013100865.1 Trachemys scripta elegans
GACCCTGCGCCGCCGGAGCCCGTGAGGGGAAGTGCCCGGCTGGGGGCGCAGGGTCCGGAGGCTCGGGGGCTGCCCGAAGCCGGTAGCGCTTGGGCAGCCCGGCTCTTAAACAGAGCCGAAGAGTCAGGGAGGAGCAGAGCCGCCATTTTCCCGGACATGTTCGACTTTTTGGCAATTCCCCCCGGACGGGGGTTTGACTGCCGAAAAGCCGGACATGTCCGGGAAAAAGAGGACGTATGGTAACCCTAGTTTAACCCTGTCGCACGAGACCTGCAAGCCTGAGTCAGTTGATCTGGGGTCTGAGACTTGACACCGCAGGGGTTTTTTGTAGACGTACCCCATGTCTTCCAAGGTTGATGGAGTTCTCCTCAGAGTGAATTGAGGGGATATGTGCAGAACTAGCTGTCTTTGTGGAGAAACAAGCATTGTTCTTTTTAGAGTTGGGATCTTGTTGTCCCCACCTCTGGCTGAGGAGATCTGGCTACCATCAGCCTCCCCAACAAATCTCTGCTATGGCTGAGCCTGGCAGTACACATCAACCACTCCATGTGTATTTGTGTACAAAGGAACTGAATGTGACAGTTATGGTTTTTGCATCAGATGAGAAAAGTGGATTCCAGTAATGAGTCTGAAAATGAGAACATGCTATTCAAATCTTAGTGTCTCAAATGACTTATAAGCCTGATATATTGAATTGAAATTTGAATGTCAATGAGAAATAGAGACACTATAAACCTCTAGTCTTCTATTTCCTCTTTATTTTAAAAACATACTCCCAACAATAGATTCATTGTTTAGGTTTCTGAAGCCACTCTAGCCTTTGCTTGGCTGTAAAACTTAATTCATACAGGTAGCGTATTAAAGGCGTTCTTCCCCACAGTCTTCCCAAATGCTGCCTCTAACGTACATTAAATACATTTTTAAGTGTTTTATATTACAATAGCTCTTAGAAGCCCCAGTCAGAATCAGGGCCTCAGTGTGCAAGGCACTGTTCAAAAACAGACTAAAAGTCCATCCCTGCACTTAGGAGCTTACAATCCGAAATGGCAAATGTGTTCTCATCAGATCTTTGTAGCATGCTCACCAATTCCAGAAGTCAGCTGAGTTGTAGTTGCCCAAACAAGAAAGATGGATGACTTAAAATATGAAATTCAGATAATCATAGACAAACTGGTGGAAATGGGGCCTGATTGTGGGAATTGTTCTGTGGTGGGGTGGTGGTTTGCCCCCTGTGGAATGCGCTCTTCAGGGATCTATGAGTGGCTGAGGCCACCCATACGGGGGCCCTGTGTCTCCACCCCTGCTCTGGCCCTCAGCAGGCTCCACTATGCCAGTTCCCTGGCCATGTAGCTCCGCTGAAGCTTTGCTACCAGAAATCCCATTGGTTGTAGCTGCCCTCATGGCTCCAGAATAAAGGCAATACAATGCCTGCCTCTAGGCGGGTGAGGGATGATATGCATTCCATCTTCCTGGCCTCTTCCCAGCTTGTCCAACCTCCACCCACTTCCATTGTGTAGACTAGATCATGGTAAACCTTTTTCCAGATCCAGAAGGGACTGAGGACTTTGCAACAAGGTGGCAAACCCCTTCTCTCTATGCAAGGAGAGGGATATACACATGCCCTCCTCTATATGAAGAATAGAGGAATGATCTGGGCATGATTACATCAGTTTGTTATTTGAACTTCAAATGAGCAAGCCCAGGTTATGTTCTGAGCTCAGCTTCCCAAGGAGAAATAACAATGAAACTTATCCTTTAAAAAACAAATGATACATTTTGGTAATCACCTGAGTAGGCAATAAGGCCTACCATGAAATTGGTCGGATAGGCGTAATGTGAATTAGAGAGAAAAGAAGGGATCACAGAAACACAGAGCACAATTATTGGCACTCTTGTAATGCAGATAATACAACTGTGCAACAAATGTCCAGTTTTGCCTAAAAATGTTAAACCTTATACACTTCCAGACAAGACAACTATTTCTCAGACATGGGGAGGTGAGTATGTAATATGGTATAACTCTTCACCTAATCCATCAGTTTGCTCCACAGATCCCAATGAATCTCTGTTTGAAACTAAGGCTTTGGCTACATTAGCACTTTTGTTGGTAAAACTTTTGTCGGTCAGGGGTGTGAAAAAAACACCCCCTTGACTAACAAAAGTTTCACCAACAAAAGCGCCAGCGTGGGCAGCGCTATGTCCATGGGAATCGCTCTCCTGTTGACATAGCTATCGCCACTCGTTAGGGGTGATTTAATTATGCCAACGGGAGAGCTCTCTCCTGTCGTCATAGCGCGGCTACACGGGAGACCTTACAGCGGCGCAGCTGCAGCAGTAGAGCTGTGCCACTGTAAGGTCTCTAGCGTAGACGCAGCCTAAAAAATGTCCAGCCTCATTGTAATTGATTAAAAAAAAATATAGGACCAGATTCTTAGCTGGTATAAATTGGCATAGCTCCAGTGAAGCCAGTGAAGCTCTGCTGATTTACATCAGCTGAAGTTCTGGCCCATATAATGTATCATCTAACGTTACTTACAACTCATTAAACTACATCTAGCAGGTGAGCTGGATCGGCATGAGGAAGAGATAAGATCTTAGGGGGGGAATCTACATTGACTTTCTCTCCAATTCCCCTCATTGATATTTAACAAGCTGGTCTAGTTGCCCCTGCTAGTAGGCCTTCTTGGGCGGCTTCTCCCTTGGCCCCATATAACCCAAGGGAGTGTCTTCTACTGGGAAGTCCCCACAAACCGGAAAAACAGAAACCACAGAAACAGCACAAGGAACAGCTCTAATCAAGACAAGTGTATAGAAAAAAAATTGAGTTAAATATTTTCTTTTTCTTAAAAAATGCTGACTACCTGGATTAATAAATAGATTTAATAAGTGCCAGTTCTTCAAATCAACCTGGGATTAGTAAATCAATTAATTAATATATCCATTAAAAATACACCTCCCTACACAAATTTTCTCCATTCCCAAAGGGATAATAATTGACCTCTACACTAGGTGAAATTCACCCTTGTGCAGAAGACTAGCATAAGGCCTATGCACAATTTATGTTTGACTTAAACTCTCAGAATAGGGTTAAAGTGGTGCAGAGAGTTGGGGTTGGCCCTCTGCACATGGGTGAATTTCACCCGTACGAAGAACAGAAGGGAAATAGAACAACAAAGTGAATTCTGTACTTATGGGTTAGTGCTGGTTGAAAATTTTCCATTGAAAATTTTTTTTAAAAGTGTGCTTGAAAATTTGTCATCACAAAACCAGAAAATCAAAAATGTTTAGCCAATGCCCCACAATATTTAGGTTTTGGCCAATTTTTTTTCCAATTTTTGGTGGCTAAAAATCAAAATAATTTTAGTTTTTAAGCTTTCCAAAAAAAGCTGAAATTTTCCACAGGGAGAAATTTTCCAACTGGCTCTGTTAAAGAGATTTAAGTCTTAAGTAAGTAAAAAAAAAAAAAAAAAAAAAAAAAATAGCACCATAAACGCTATGGCTCTAATCTTGCAATTTACAGTATTCAGGCAGACTGCTGTTCCCAGATGAAGTCCAGTTGAAATGAAGACTTCAAGCCTTTCTGAATGAGTTTACAACACAGGGACAGATTCTGATACCCTTGCTCAAGTTGATTAGTACCTTAGTCCAGTGGTTTTCAAACTGCAAGTCATGACCCAGTACTGCATCGCGGAATGTAACGCACTGGATCGTGGCGGCTCTGGTCAGCACCGCCGACTGGGCCATTAAAAGTCCCATCGGCGCTGCTGCCTGGCTAAGGCAGGCTAGTCCCTACCTGTTCTGACACCGCACTGAGCCCCAGAAGCGGCCAGCAGCAGGTCCAGCTCCTAGGTAGGCGGGCCATGGAGCTCCGCACGCTGCCCCCGCCCCAAGCACTGGCTCCGCATTCCCATTGGCCAGAAACCGGCCAGTGGGAGATGGGGGGGGCAGTGCCTGCGGGCAAGAGCCACACGAGCGGCTTGTGTGCCTCCGCCTAGGAGCCAGACCTGCTGCTGGCCACTTCCGGGGCTCAGCGTGGTCCGTGGTGCCAGGACAGGCAGGAAGGCTGCCTTAGCACCCCCGCTGCACCACTGACCAGGAGATGCCTGCAGTAAGCCTGCACCCCAACCCCGCACCCCATCCCCTGTCCCAGCCTTGAGCCCCCCAAAACCCGGAGCCCCTTCCTGCACCCCAAACCTCTCATCCCTGGCCCCACCCCAGAGCCTGCATCCCCAGCCCAGAGCCCTGATCCCCTCCCGCACCCCAACCCCCTGCCCCCAGGGCTTTGGAGTTGTGCCCAAAGCTGAAGCGCGGAGCAGTTCCGGAGCAGTGGAGCTGCAGGTTTTTGCCTGGAGCTGGAGCGGAGCTGGAGCATAGCTCCAAAGCCCTGCCTGCCCCAGCCCAGAGCCCCTTCCCACACATTGAACCCCTCATTCCCGGCCCCACCCTGCAGCCCTCACCCCCGCACCCCAACCCTCTTCCCCAGCCCTGAGCCCCTCCCACACCCCAAACCCCTCATCCCCAGCTCTGCTGGGTTGAGGGCATCAACAATTTTCTTCAACTGGGTCTCCAGAAAAAAAGTTTGAAAACCACTGCCTTAGTCCATGAGTGGACTCGTTGAAGTCAAGGAGACCATGCATAGAGTAAGTTGCTACTAAATGTGAGTAAGAGTGTCATAATATGGACCAGAGAGAGAGAGACTATTTAGTATTGTAAAAGTTGGAGTCTTCTAGTGATAAAAAAGATTAGGAGTTTCCCAGGCCTAGTTCTTTTTAAAGAAAAGATGCATCTTCTTTTTGAGTTGGGATTCATTTTAGAGTTATAGTGTCTACACATAAAAATGGAGCAGTGAGTGAAAAAATAAATTGACAGTTAAAAATGACAATCAAATGCTCTGTGTTAAGATAATTAAAAGAACTGAAACTACCTCAATACAAAGATCAGTAAATCATATTGGAGCGTTAGTTGCCTTCTTTACTTAAAAAAGAGAAGCCTGTCATTACTGGGAATAGGGTGCCCACAGCAATGAGAAGTGTATGAGTGGAGGTTAGGAACAGAATTGTAGCCAAGAGTTATGAATTTTGAGGAGGCACTGATAAGTGCAGGAGGAGCAAAGGTAATAAAAAAATATGGAGTAGGTCTATTTTACCTATCACAAGAAATACCCGTATTAAAAAAATACGGCACAAATAATGGGTTTTTATGCTTTGATGATACAAACATTTGTGTGGGTGTGATACAGCAGGGCCAGGGAGCAGTAGGAGAATGGTCCCGTATTTTGCCAAAACAGGTGCCAATCCCTGGTCAGTTTAACATAAGGCAAGTCATGTTGGATTCTGTAGGGTTCCTTTCAAGGTCTCCAGAAACACTGAAGCCAGTTTGTCATCCACCATCTGACAGTCGCTTGACAGTGTCACTATCATAAGTTTATGCTGCTGAAGTTTCTCAAGGGGAGGTATATAAGCCCTACGTTGATCAAGGCCTGGTTCCCTGTAGACTAGGGAAAGGTTACTACAGGTCAACTGGAGCACCTGTAGCCAATTAAGGCCCAGTCAGACAAGGGAAAAAGGAGAGATGACTAGAGTTTGGAGGAGTATTGCTGTGAACTGAAAGACCAGAGGACTAGAGAAAAGGAGACTTTGCCCAGGCAGAGCAGGGAGACTCCCCCTAGCATCAAGGACCGAGGGTAACCTTACCCAAGGGGGAAGAGGATAAGAAGCCTGAGGAGCTGAAGAGGCTGGGACTGAGTAGGGAGCAGACCCTTCCCCGCTACCCTCCTCTCCTGCCTTCCCGGGGCACTAGCGGAGCTCCTGGCACCCAAGAACAGGGACACGGGGTGGTGCCCCAACCTACCCCACTAAGGAAAAGCACAGGTCCCACGACAGTAGCATTGGCTGTTTGCCACAGTGGACATAAACTGCTTACGTTTTGCAAATGTTTCCCCTATCATCAGGGAAGTGCTGAGGAAGCATTTAGGGTTGGGGGATTTTTATAAACTGGTGTTAAAGAATGTTCAATTCCATATCTCAATAGCGAAGTAGGAGACGTGTCCGTAATCTCTATACTGATTTCATATTATTCAACTATATATTTATAGTTATTTGATGGACAACTTTGATTTATGTTTTTGGAATTGTATGTGAAATTATTTTCCTGGTTTGGCTTTTGCATGGCCTCATTCACCTCAATTTCATTTTAAGGTGCAAGAAACCCCATAATCAGAAGTTCCCCCATGTAATGGTTGACTGAGAAAAAAAGGAATCAGGACAAAAAACTAAGAAGTTTGGGGTGGATGAATTGCCCCCATCTCTCCACTCCCCAACCACACAAGATGAAATAGTCAAATATACTTTTAAAAAGTCTAATATTTTCTTAAAGAGAGGGACATAAAAATTGTGTTTTTGTCGTTGAATTAAGCTGTAATGCAAGAAAACTGACAGTTATGCCACACCTTAGGGTTTATACAATGCAAACATTATGGAATTCCCCAACCCCCTTCTAAAAACTGATCTCATAATTTCTCCGTTCACTTTCCCAATGT
Source organism: Trachemys scripta elegans (assembly GCF_013100865.1). Lineage (NCBI taxonomy): Eukaryota > Metazoa > Chordata > Testudines > Emydidae > Trachemys > Trachemys scripta. Next base: position 99,377,425 of record NC_048298.1, read on the forward strand.
GGATTTGATAATGCTAGGATTTAATGCTAGGAAATACATTTTTGACAGTAATGATGCATTGGACAAAAACAAAATAACAACTCATTAGTGAATAATATTTTGGACGTGACTTCTCTTTAAAAATGTACATTATTGAATATTTTAGTTTTTGTAAGAAAACAGGGAGAGAAGAAAAATTTGTTTAAAATAGGCATTTAGCCATTGTTCATGGCTGCCCTCCGAGATCTTACCAACTGTGCTATTAATCATTAACCAATTCAACTATTTCACTTTATGAAATACAAAAATCTACAGTAAAATCACAAAGTCTAAAGTGACAAAACATGGAAGGCCCCAATGATGTAAAGCCATTAAGCATGTATGTAAGCCCCTTCCTATCCAGGAAAGCACTTAAGCATGTGCTTAACTTTAAATATGTGCTGAAAGTTAAGCTTATGCTTAAGTGCTTTTCTGAATCAGGACCTAATATTGCCATTCTGTAACAAATCATCCCCTTGTATAGCATTATGTATTTAATGTCACATACGGTGGTGGCTAATTAGAATTATTTTTTTCAATTTTCAAACACCCAAAAGGGTGCCAGGCATCTCACAGAAACAAATATAAATGAGGTCCTCGTGCCAGAGAGCTTGCAATCTAAATTTGACATGACACAAGGAGAGTCATAAATAACAGGCCTGGCAGAGTCTAGGTTTTTTACCCACGAAAGCTTATGCCCAAATAAATCTGTTAGTCTTTAAGGTGCCACCGGACTCCTTGTTGTTTTTATGGATACAGACTAACACGGCTATCCCCTGATACTTCAAACCAAACTGTATGTTTCCTTACTTTTCTCAGTTTAAACCAGACTCTTCACATCATTTTGTGCAAAGTCTATTTTGGGGCTGATCCTGAATTTCTTGTGTTGTGTGCGCAGAAGGAATGCAGGACCCACTGAGGTAAGTGAAGCAGAATAGAACCACTGGGGTTTTTTTCAGTGCCTGTGATATGGCATTAGATATCAGTCTCCTTTTACACCATCCCATGCTTCGTCAGTGGATTATAAAATAATTCATTGGCAGGCTGATAACCTGTATTTCTTGTTGAATCTCAAAAGTCAGTTTTAATAGCTGCATTATAAGGATGTTAAAAAAGTTTTCCAGTGGTAATGCCAAAAGACTGACATAATTGTTTGGGCAGAAATTTTCCATGCGAGATGTTGTCTCAGGCTGAATAATTTTAGAAAACTTCAGCCAAAACAGTTCAACCATTTGTAAGCATGAGATTAGGGAAAAATATGTTTTTTTTGCCCACGTTAAAAAAAATAATGGTAGGACCATTTCTTTGATTTGCCCCTTGTGTGTAGGCATTATGATACAATCTTTAATGATATGACTTCATACTATATTTTCTGCAGGACCCCTGCCTCATTTGATGTACCTGCTCTGAGGATGAATCAGGACCTTTAACTCATTTGTTGCAGAAGTTGGAAAGTGTGTCGTGTATGAGGCAGGTGACTGCAGAATGAGAAAGGATGGTCTCATGGGTAAGGCAGTTGAATGATGCCCTGGAGAAATGGATTCTATCCCTGCCTCTGCCATAGAGTTTTTATGTGATCCTGGGCAAGTCCCTTTAACCAAACTTTTCACAGGTGGCCACTGACTGTGTGTTCCTCATTTTCTGCTCAACTTGCGACCGTGGAATCTGATTTGCAGAAGTGCATAGCACTCACAGCTGCAACTGAAGTCAATGGAACTGTGCTTTGAACATGTAAAGTGTATATCATGTTACATAATCTGGAAATCAGGTCAACTTCGGCACTCAAAATTAGTGGATACTCTTTACCTTAATATCTCTGTACCTCAATTCTCCATCTGTAAAATGGGGATAATACTAGCCCTCATCTCATAAGGATGTTGCAAAGAAAAATTAATTGTGAAATTAATTAAATAAATTAAATATTTGTGAAGCACTGAGATATTGTAGCAAAGCCCATAGGAAAGCCCATGAGGAAATTAATAATTCTGTATTCAAAACAGGGTTTGAATAACATGCAGTAAATAAGACTGGGGCCACACATTAAACTGAGGATAAAACAAAACATCGAAGAGCTGCTCAGTAAAATGAGCACTGTCCATCCTGTGTACTGAATGAGGTGGAGTCCTGTGGAACAAATAGTATGTGATCATTTAATTAAAGATGGTATCATAATACATAAGCACAAGAAGCCAAATTAAGGTTGCCTAGGCAACCTTACTTTTGGCATGTCCTATCTTTTGATTGATTCACTTTGCAAACCGAATGTTCTTTTAGCATAGTTTTTCATGTTTAATTATGTATGTGTAAAGAAGGCACGAAAGGTTGGTGTTTTGGGGGGAGAGTCGATAGAGGGAAGAGGGATTGTTTTGTTTTAAAGGTTCCTTTCCATTTGTTTTTGACCTTAGAAATACATCGTAGTTTAAGTCTTATCTTCCCTGTTTTTACTGGAGGACTCCTCAGGAAACTGTCTCACTCCTCAAAAGGAGGAGTGTAAGCATGGGTGGTGGGTAGGGGAGGCTGTGCCTCCCCAAACAGCCTGGTGTGGCCCCGCTCACACTCTGCCCCTGGAACCCGCTTCAGTGGTGCTGCTGGGCTTCAGGGGCTGGGGCCACGTTGCCCGCCTTCCTGGGGCTGGGGGACTATGGTGGCACGGTGCTCCTGGCGCTCTGGGGCTGTGGGGGCTGCGAGCACTAGCCAGCCTGGGGCGGGGGCCGGTGGCCGCGGTTGGGAGGGCTCTGGGTTATGGGGCGTGTGGAAGGGACGGGACCTCGCGTGGAAGGAGCAGGTTTAGGGGCTAGCCTCCCCCAGCCAGTGGTTCATGCGTCGCCTGTGAGTATAAGGATTTGAATCTTTAACAAAAAGAACTTTTCTCTCAAGTGTTTTTGTTAAGAATGATATGTGTATTAATCAAAACAAACATTAATCAAAACAATCATTTAATTAAAAATTCCTTCACCTCTCAATTCCTCAGTTTTCCAACTCTTGTCTCTCTTAATTCCATAATTTCACACATTCTCTAATTTCACACATAAAAGCATAAAGGGAAAATAAATTAAAAATTGCACACATTCTCTAGTTTCATACATAAAAGCATGAAGGGAAAATAAATTAAAAGGGAAATTAAATAAATTAAAAGGGAAAATAAATTAAAAATAAATGTCACTCATTCTCTAGTTTCACACATAAAAGCATAAAGAGAAAATAAATTAAAACAAATGTCATCAACTTTGAGTGAAAATCACCCTTATTGCAACATGCATTTCCCATGAGAATGCTAGAAAACCATTGTAAATATACTTTTGGACGACTTATTTGACTCAGCAAAATGTTTATTAATAAAGCTAGTTCTTCTTTTTCAATAGGACTTGAAACTTGCTAACATGTAGTACTACTATTTTCACATGCCAAAAGCACCATTGCCACATCCCACATTTTACAAGACTAGTGCTCTTTTCATTTTTATTTAAAGATTGTTTTAGAGCAAAAATAAATAAAATCAATTATACAAAAATATATAATCAATCCTGGACTAAGGATTAGGTCCTGCAAAGAATTCTGAGCCTAGATTGTCCAGTGATTTGTTCCATGTAAACAACCATAGATGGGATTAGCAAGCACACCTACCTAGTTGTACTGGGGACAAGGCCACTTCCCTCCCCCTGCCCGAGAACTCATCTTTAGCAGCAGGCTGTATGAAACAACATGCTGTTCCCTTTTGCACTGATAGTAGGGTGCATTATACAGTGTGCTCCCTCTGGCCCACATACAACAGTCTGCCTTAGTACTCTCACTACATGAAGATTGTCTCTAAGCATATCTCCACTTGGCTGCTACCGCGCCAGTCATAGACGAATTAAACTGTACGAATTCAAATATTTATTATAATATCTATACTGTTTGACCTTTAGTTAAGGCCTCCTTTCCTAGGCAACTATTTTTGCTTGGTCCCATAGGTTGCTGTTTGAGCTGTGTGCAGGGGCAGATTTAGGGGCAGGAGACCCATCTGACATCCTTGGCGTGCTGGGTTTGTGGGGGGCTGGGTTCAGGGTGCTGTTTTTGTTGTTAGTGACAAAAGGGAAAACAGAATGTTTGAAGTAAAATATTTCAGGTATTCCATATGTGGATTCATTTTTCACTAACCTAGAATGTTCTGGACATTTGTAGAATCTCATAGAACCTTCCAGACTTTCTGAGAATTAAATTTTCTTTGAACCTCCTAGAATGTTGTCAACCATGCCCTCATGGGCATATAAGAGGCAGGGCATTGCCAGGCAGTCAGTGAGATATAGGAATGAAGTGAAGTGAGAGCCTAGATGCAATATTGTGAATCTTGTTTTATTGTGAACGTGTACTTGTGTTTTAAGACTTGAAGAGTGCAAGTAGCAACTAATAAAGGACATTTTTAATGAGATGCCAGAGATATCTATCAAACCCCTATCTACACAACAATATAAAAGAAATACTGTTACTTCTTTTGCCGTGCTTAGCATGTAATGTTTGAAGACTTCCTAAGACTGCGGAACATAAGACTTTTGCTTTCCCTAATACTTTCTGTTTTCCCCCATAAAAATAAAAGATGCCCCTGAAGGAGAAGCCTTCAGAAGCTTAGTATAGGAAGCAAAAAGCTCATTTTCAATCTAGTTTGCAGCAAGGGGCAAATTTGATGGGAAAATATCTGAAACAGAACAACATAGACCCGGCCTTAGGCAGTAGTGATTGTCCTAGTACAGAAGAAATTGAGGAACAAAGCGTAAATGATGGAAATCCTATTACTAAGGAATTAGCAGATTTACCTGAAGATAAGGAATGGAAATGTGAGGAAAGTGATGGAGGATCGATGACAGAAACAGCACTGAGAAAAATTGCACACCACAAATTGATACATCGATCCTGCCTTATGGCCGGCGGTCCTAAACTCTGACAATATTGATCATACAATTTTGAACAGGCCAGGCAAAATTGAGGATATGACATTTCCAGTAAATGAGCAGAAATGACACTTCTCAAAGTCACACCAGGAAATAGTGCTCGAGAATGGTGAGAAACTGAATCAGAATTGGCTAGTTTACTCAAAATCAACTGACAAAGTGTTCTGTTTTTGTTGCAAAATATTTGACAAGAATGCAAAATCATTACTTGCGCTTTCCTGGTACAATTACTGGCATAATTTAGCTGATGCTCTGAAGCAACATGAAAAATCACCTGGCCATTTTACGGCCTACTTCAAATGGATGGTGGTCGAGTCCAGGCTCAAGTTGAATAAATGCATAGATGCAGAAAAACAGTGCATTATTAATGTAGAAACCAAGCATTGGAGGGATGTGCTTGAGCTTTTGATCTCAGTTACCCTCTTCCTTGCAAAGAATAATTTGGCTCATTGGATAAGTTTTTCACTGAACATAATGATAATTTCCTCGGTTTGGTAGAACTCATTGGCAAATACGACAATGTCATGTGTTAGCACCTACGTTGAGTAGTTTGTAAAGAAGCTATGGCCAATTCTGCAGCAAAACAATTCAAAATGAATTGATTGACCTTATGGCAAGGAAGGTGCTTGATAACATATTGATGCGCCTTGGCAAAGCAAGTACTACATGGTAATAATGGACTGCACTCTCGACGTTAGTCACAGTAAAAAGATGTCATTTACTGTAAGATTTGTTGATGATGAGGATGGTGGTATCCAAGTGGCACGTTATCAGGGTGTTTTTTCTTTTTTTAACATTTTATTAGAAGAGCTATTTGAAAGCAAACCAAGGTCTTTTGTTTCTTTAGAGTTCATTTGTTCCTGCTGCTTATTTTCCTGAAGCCATAAGCTGGTGTTTATGATCTCAAAATCATTTCCACAGCAACCACTTGTGATACTCCAAATGGAGAATTATGACTTCAAGTGTGGAACAAACAGCAGGAGTAAATTAATTCTTGGAAACCAAGGGCCTAAGTCCTGAATTGAAATACAGTTACTCCCACTGACATCAGTGGGAATTTACCAACAGGTGTCCATCACTGACAATTTTAAAAACAAGATTGGATGTTTTTTTTAAAAATCTGCTCTAGGAATTATTTTGGGGAAGTTCTATGGCCTGAGTTATACGGGAGGTCAGACTAGATCGGCGGTTCTCAAACTTCATTGCACTGCGACCCCCTTCTGACAACAAAAATTACTATATGATCCCAGGAGCGGGGACAGAAGACTGAGCCTGTCCAACCCCCACCGTCCTGCGTGGGGGGTGGGGCCAAAGCCAAAACCCAACATCCGTGGGAGTTACTTGAATCCTGTGACTGGAGAATAAGGCCCCAAACTTCTGTTTTCATGCCGATGTAGCTCCTCAGGTTTGTCTGGCATTTCAAATGCACAATTAGCTGATATCTCCAAGTGCATTTGGATAAAACCTCTGCAAAATCTGCCAATTTCATATGAAATCAGAGGCTTTTGCTACTCCCTCCCGACAACAAACATGTTTGATGAGTTTCCCTTATCTGTTATGATGATGTTATGTCTTGGTGGTGGGTCGGGCGGCAAGGCATTAGTGCCTGGGGGCAATTTCTATACTGTGCAAAATATCACCATGCCATGAAACAAAAGTGATTCAAATGTCTCACAAGCACTGCTTGTCAGATATGAGACTGTCCTATTAAAATCAGGATGATTGTAGAAAATCCAATTCTGTCCTTTGGTATCTTCAGGAGCCAGCATGGTAGGCCAGTTCCCCGAAGGCCCATTCCCATCTTCCCAACATTCAGAATGTGATTAATGTTGCCTGCTTTCCTTGTTGTTTCAGGGGCTGCAGGCAGCCCCCACCCCCCATAATGAGATAAAAACCCTCCTGCTTTTCTTGTGTCCTTTAAGATATCCATTCCTCCCCAATTGAGTGATAGACTCCAAGAGCTCAATTTATTTAGCTTAACAAAGAGAGGGTTAAAGGAGTGACTTAATTATAGTAAGTATGTACATGGGGAACAAACATTTAATAAGGGGCTCTTCTATCTAGGAGAGAAAGGACTAACATGATACAATGGCTGGAAATTGAAGCTAGACAAATTCAGACTGAAAATAAGGTGTAAATATTTGGCAGTGAGGGTGATTAACCATGGAAGAATCTACCAACAGGTGTCCATCACTGACAATTTTTAAAACAAGATTGGATTTTTTTTAAAAATCTGCTCTAGGGATTATTTTGGGGAAGTTCTATGGCCTGAGTTATATGGGAGGTCAGACTAGATCGGCGGTTCTCAAGCTTCATTGCACTGCGACCCCCTTCTGACAACAAAAATGACTGTATGACCCCAGGAGTGGGGACTGAAGCCTGAGCCTGCCCAAGCCCCATCGCCCCATCGGGGGGGGGGGCAAAGCCAAAGCCCGAGCCCCATCACCCTGGATGGAAGGGGGCAAAGCCCAAGCTCAAGGGCTTCCGCCCCAGGCTAAGTCTAAGCCAGCCCTGGTGACACCATTAAAATGGGATTGCAACCTACTTTGGGGTCTCGACCCACAGTTTGAGAACCGCTGGACTAGATGATCACAATGGTCCTGTCTGGCCTTGGAATCTATGAATCAATTCATCTGAAGGCAAGAGAATATAGCATGAAACAGATTTCCTTCCTGTATTTTGGCACTTACCATTTTGATTCTTTGCCAGAAGTACAATGAAAACAAGTTTTCTCATGTTATTCATACTGTTTTGGGTTCAGTCCTGACTGGAAACCAGAAGTGAAATAAAAGGAATATGAAAATTACAAAATCTCAGAAAAGGTTTGGGTTGAATTTGGCATTAACAAGAGTTGAAGCCTTGAAAACGGGTGGCAGTGGATTTTTTACAGTATCTAAGCCAGGTCGTTGATCCCTGATTAGCATAGCTATTGTTTGTGATGTAGAGATGACATAACATACAAATAAAAAGGCACAGTTTTCTGGAACTGATGTGTCCAAACACAACTGGTTATTAATGACGATAGCAAGCACTTTCTTCCCCTTCTCATAAATATACCTGTTCACACTGTCAATGGAGAAGTTGGAAGCAAATACTATTTAGATGGAAATTCGTATTTTGTTTGACACAGGATAAAATATCATGCAATCAGACCAACTTCTTGATTATTGTAGACAGTGGAACAAAATTAAAATGGACTTTTAGAATTCAATTACTGTATTTACATATTTGACAAAACTCATCTTTTGGTCTTAAGTAGTTCTGCAAATTGATAAACTTTGCAAAAATAATACAAAAGTTAAAGCTGCTGTATAAACTCCTTACTACTTGAATTGTGTCAATTGACCATTTAAGAGTGTGTAAGACAAATGGTGTTATATGAAAGATGGTTCTCTGGTAATTTGTGTGTTAAAGAAAACAGAATTGTCATTTACAAGCTATCAGCAGGGAGGAAGATGCCATCAGAAGATGGAGGCTTAGCTGATTCATGAAAAGGTATATTCTGGGTCAACATATATGCTAGCAGTGGGAGCAGTTGAGTGATTAGGTGATAAATGAAAACAGGGTTAAATACAGGGGTTCTCAAACTGGGGATCGGGCCCCCTCAGGGGGTCACGAGGTTATTACATGGGGGGGGTTGCGAACTGTCAGCCTCCACCCCAAACCCCGCTTTGCCTCCAGCATTTATAATGGTGTTAAATATATTAAAAAGTGTTTTTAATTTATTCGGGGGGGGGTCACACTCAGAGCTTGCTATGTGAAAGGGGTCACCAGTACAAAAGTTTGAGAACCACTGGTCTAATAGAACTGTCTTGAGCCAGCAAAGCTGTTCAAAACTTTAGGATCTTGATTTGCAGTTGTTTCAACAAACTTTTTCCAATTTGCTTCCTATTGTTTTGCATCCCCTCCTCCCAAGTGTCACCTTGAATTTTGACTTCAAATGAAGAGATACTGAAGTGGTAGAGAAACTCAGCGGAGACTGCTGTATTTTGTTTGGTTTTTCACCACAATAATGAATTCCTCCTATGGGAAGGAGGACTTGCTCAGTCCAGGTCTGCTCAAAAGGTTTGTGAACCTCAGTAAACTTGGACTGAGCTGTAATGAAATGGTTTACTGGGAAAATTTTGTGTTGTTGTAGCAACATTGGAGTTAGGGTGTGGGAGGGGGCTCAGGACTGGGGCAGGGTTTTGGAGCACTTACCTGGGGCAGCTCCCATTTGGTGCAAAGGGTGCAGGTGGGGATGTGTGTGGGGGGTACAG